>NW_027419082.1:0-133878 GCF_009905375.1 Apium graveolens
ATCAGGATGATTGTTGACTTGCTTGATATGATTGATGATGATTTCACTAGCTTCATCCTTTGATCCAAGAAAATAAACCCATGAAAACTTTGAGAAATCATCTACAATCACTAGGCAGTATCTTTTCCTTGAAATTGACAATATATTGACTGGTCCAAAAAGATCCATGTGTAGAAGTTGCAGTGGTTCATCAATTGCAGATTCAAGCTTCTTACTGAATGATACTTTCTTTTGCCTTCCTTTTTGACAAGCATCACACAGTCCATCCCTTGAGAATTCCACTAGAGGCATTCCTCTAACTAAGTCCTTTTTGACTAGATCATTCATTGTCTTGAAATTCAAATGGGACAGCTTCTTGTACCATAGCCAACTTTCAACTGGACTTGCTTTGCTGAGAAGACAAGTAATGGATTCTGCATCTGTAGAGTTGAAATCAGCTAAGTACACATTTCCTTTTCTAACTCCAGTTAGAACCACTTTATTGTCCTTTTTACTTGTGACAATACAGGCTTCAGAATTGAAGGAAACAGTATTCCCTCTGTCACATAGTTGACTGATGCTCAATAAATTGTGTTTGAGACCATCAACCAATGCAACTTCATCAATGATGATATTTTCTTTTGAAATCAAGCCATATCCCATAGTGAATCCTTTGCTGTCATCTCCAAAGGTTATGCTAGGGCCAGCTCTCTCCTTAAATTCTGTGAGCAGGGTAAAATCTCCTGTCATGTGTCTTGAACAACCACTGTCCAAGTACCATAGATTCCTTCTTTGTCCCTGCACACAACAAAATCAATCAAGTTGATTTTGGTACCCAAGTTTCCTTGGGTCCAGCCTTGTTAGTCTTTTTCCTAGACTTCATTCCTCCTGCATCTTTTGACTTAGGTAACTTTGGGTCAACCTTGGTCTCAGATGTGGTTGGTTGAAGTGTAGGGTTAGTCACAGAATCATTTAACACATTTGATTGAATTTGATAAGGCATAGGTTGTGCAAACATGTTATTCCACATAGGCATATTGTATGGCATTTGAGGCATACTAAATGCAGTAAAGTAAGGATTGTTAATGTATGGCATATTTGCAAAATGTGCATGGGGATTCTGGTGAGACAAAACAGGCATAGCATGCAGAGGTGACATAGACATGTTAGGCATGGAGGGATTTGAAGGTATGGGAGCATTTTTAACAGATTTGCAATTAACAGATAGGTGATTAACACTTTTACAATGTACACAGCTTTTTCTAGGAGCATACCTATCAGGTGAGTAATTATTATGTTTATTAATCCCTACCTTCCCATTTCTTTTAGATTTTCTTTTAGTTTCCTTCTTATCCTCAACCAACTTAAGCCTATCTTTTAACTGATCTAAAGTCATGTGTCCTATATTTACCTTACTGACATCTCTGGATGTGCTAGCTCCTTCTTTGACAAAGTTCTTGAGAGTTGAATCATTCTTTTTATTTTTAAAAGAACTTTCCTGTTTTAATTGATGAGCCTTCAACGGATGCTCCTTTTCTTCCTTCAACGGATAACTTTCATAATCCGTTGATTCCACATCCGTTGACAATCCATCAATTAATTCTAACTTCTTTTTGTTTTTCTTCCAGGAATCCTCACAGAATGATTCAATTCCCTGAACCTTGGCAATTTGAACACTAACATCCCTAGATGTTTTCCAGGCCTTGATTACCTCTTGCTAACTTTCTAACTGTTTAGAAAGAATTTCTACTTTCTTAACAGCTTCTTCTAGTTCACTCTCGACAATCAAGCATTTAAGTTCAATCTTTTCAAGCTCAATTACCTGACTCTCTAACACAACATTCCTATCACTTAAAAATATATTATTTTCTTTGATCCTAGTGTTTTCTTTAGCTAGTGATTTAAGAGAAACACGCAAATGATATAATTCATTGGATATATCATTTATGGCTTCATTGCATTCATGTTTAGAAAGCTGAGAGAGATCAGTAGTAATTACCTGGTTGCTTGATGAACTAGTTTCATTTTCATCAGAATTAGCCATCAGGGCTAGGTTGACATATTCCACATCATCATCTTCATTTACCCCATCTGCTGCCCAATCATCTTGAGTGAGAAAAGCTCTTTCCTTTTGTTTGAGCAAATAAAAATACTTCCTTTTGTAATCAACTTGCTCAAATTTCTTTTTCTCAGAATTTGGCTTCCTACACTCACTTGCAAAGTGTCCACTAATGCCACAGTTGTAACATTTGAACCTTGATTTGTCCACCATGTTTTTGTTTGGCTTAGTGAACTTTATGTTTTTCCTGAACTTCATCTTTGCAAACCTCCTGGACAGAAAGGCCAGATGTTCATCAATATCATCAGATTCATCCTGACTAGAATTGTCTTCATCCTTAGCAACTTGCTCTTTACCCTTGCTTGATTCTGATTTGATTGTGCTAATTTTGAGACTTGGCATTGTCTTTTCCTCATTTCTGGCTTCAACTTTTTCACTGTCAGCTACAAGTGCAACTGATCCTCCTTTTCTCTTTCCCTTTTTCAACAGCTCATCTTGCTCCATCTCAAGTTCATAAGTCTTCAAGATTCCATATAATCTTTCAAGTGTGAAGTCCTTATAATCTTGAGAATTTCTTAGAGAAACAGTCATAGGCTTCCATTCCTTTGGTAGAGACCTTAGAAATTTTAGATTGGAGTCCTTGACTTGGTACATTCTCCCATACAGCTTTAATCCATTCAATAGTTTCTGAAATCTGTTGAATGTATCATTCAATGATTCTCCTTCTTCAAAGTGGAAATATTCATGTTATTGAATGAGAAGCTGCATTTTATTTTCTCTAACTTGCTCCGTGCCTTCACAGATAAGCTGCACAGTATCCCAAATTTCCTTAGCAGTTTGGCTATTGATGACATTGTCAAACATATCTTGATCCAGGCCATTAAACAAAATGTTCATGGCTTTCTTGTCCTTGTGGAGCTCTTCAATATCTTCAACAGTCCATTCTGCCTTTGGCTTGGGAATAGACTGTCCAACAGCAACTGTAGCAGTAGCAGCTGTGGCCACCTTGTGTGGGATGTGAGGACCATTCTCAATGCAGTTGATGTAGCTTTCATCTTGAGAGAGAAGATGTAAATGCATCTTCACCTTCCAGTGATGATAGTTATCTTTTTCCAGGATTGGAATCTTTATACCAATGTCCTTCTTACTCATGATGTTAGCAGAATAGATCTTTAAACTCTCTGTATGTTAAGAGCTCGCTCTGATACCAATTGTTATTCCCGGTGGACTAACAATGAGATTTACAGAAGGGGGTTGAATGTAAATCTCAAAACTTTTTCAAGTTTTGAGCAGTTTGTAAGACTAAGTGTTTGAGTGATCAAATGTGTGTGAATTGCTTGGAGCTGATGCAGACATATATATATTTAAACATAAATGAAATGAACACAAAGAACTTAAAAACTTTTCTGGTGGATTCGTTGTTCCACCAGAGATGTGTTATTTCAGAAAATCTGTGATTCAAAATTAAATCACAGCTGCTTCCTAGTACAAACTAGATGATTTTCTCTCTTGATATTTTTAAACAGCTCAGGGAAAATTCACATCTAATTACTAGCTTCTACTTGGTTTATATAACACCAAGTTTACAAGTGAAGACAAAGATAAAGTATAATAAGACAATAGTTCTCCACTTGTTTCTGTTCCATTTTTTATCCAGTGTAATATGGAATTATCTGTTGACTTTCCATTTTGAACCAGACTAAAAACGGCTGCTTTTTCTGTTGTTCCTGAAATAGGCTACCACATCTCTATCAATCCATGTGCCTCTGTCAGCTTTGTTAACTGTCACTATCAACTGCTATGAGACTGAGCATCCGTTGAAGCTTTCATCCGTTGATGGCTTTATCCGTTGATGCTCTAGCAGTGCATCCGTTGAAGCTTTCATCCGTTGATGGCTTTATCCGTTGATGCTCTAGCAGTTGAAGCTTTATCCGTTGAAGCACTTATCCTTTGATGGATATTATCCGTTGAAGCATTAGAGGCATCCGTTGAAGCTTAGTTTCTCATCCGTTGAAGGTCTTCAATATCCGTTGACACGTCTTCACTTATACAAAATTACAAGGCATGAAATATTTACAATTAGCCCTCCTATTTGTACATCCATTAGTAGTCAACATGACTGATTATCTCCTAACAACATCTAAGAATTACAGCTTGAAATCAGAGAGTGAGATGTGCTACAATACCAAACTTATTGCTAAGTAAGGCTACTCCTTCAACGGATAGCCAAGATGGTCTTATCCGTTGAGGCTACAAACACTAGATTTCTACTTAAGTGTTTTGCTGAACTTATCATCAAACTAATACACATATTCCTAACAAGAGATTCGAAATGTAATACTCGGGCTCTCTACAGATGGATTTGACCCTTTTATAGACAAGCACGCGAAGAAGTATACGGTATGGCATGTGGTAGTTCTTGTGTACAACCTTCCTCCCTCTATGTGTACAAAGGCTCCATATATGTTCATGCCTCTTCTTATTCCCGGGCCGATTGTTAGTCCCTTAACAATATGACAAGAATTACAGAAGGGGGGTTGAATGGAATTCTTGAAGCTTTTTCTTGAAATAAAATGTTTTAACTCAAATATAAATATAAGTGTATTGATTAGCACAATGCGGAATAAAAACTTAAGTGAATCAAAACACAAGTAATTAAAAACAAGATTCTTTAAAAACTTTCTGGTGGATTTGAATGATTCCACCAGAGATATATACTATATATCGAGAGAACCCTGTGTGCAGAAATGCTCACAGCTGCTTACAACAATTGAACTTCTAAGACTACATAGAAATGCTAAGAATCCTGCTTACAAATGTTTCTCTATTTTTTTGTTTAGATCGATAGTGTCTTAGTTGTTACTTTTTGGTTTATATATCACCAAGATTACAAAGTAATAAGACAAGATAATAAAACAAAAACTATCTAGTCTATTACAATGCTACTTCATTACTCTATTCCAGCATCTTTGAATATCTTCATAATAGCATGGAAATGACAATGCTTCTTTGTTCTCGAAAACCCACTTGAATAGGCTACCATTTCCATTTGCATCCACTCGACGCATGTGACTGTGTTGTCACTGTCAACAGATATTTGAATTCTTTATCCGTCGGTTTCATGATCATCCGTCGAGTTATTGATCATCAGTCGGGTTGTCTATTTGATCATCCGTCGACTACATTGTAGGTTATCCGTCGGGTAGCAAACTGGCACTTGACTTCATTTCATTTATATAGAATTACAAGACATCATCTATGTATAATTAATCAACCTATTCTGCATATCTAGTTAAAGTCAACATGACTTGAATACTACTTACAGAATCTAATCAATGGTGAATGCAGAAATGTGCTACAGACTTATTGTTACATAAGCTACTCACTCGATGGATAATAAGTCATCATCCGTCGGGACTATAATGAGTCAACTTTTCCTTATCAGCTGCTCTTAAGTTGGCTGCTGCTGCATTGATCAGATCTATACTGTCTGTAACTGATGGCTTTGAGATAGCAATTGAAGGTACAGTTACTTTACTGATTTGAATCTGAAGCCTCTCCCCCTCACTTGATCCTTTCTCCCCCTTTTTGTTATCATCAATTTGAGTAGAGGAGGGGGTTTGAGCATCCACCAGTTTTTGAAGTAGATCAGTCTGTTGGGCTTGATGGAGATGAATGGCAGTTAAAGATGCTTCTACGGCTGACATTCTTGTGTCCAAGGCATCTATATTGGTTGACAGATCAGAATTTTTCCTTAATTGCCTCTTGATGTCAAGCATTGTAGCTTCTGGAAGTTTAGAGTATATCCTGTCTGAAATAGCCTTTTTCATCTCCTCAATATCATTCTTCATAGTATTCACATCTCTAGCATGCTGGAAGCCCTGGATTTGTTGAAGTTGCAGGGAGGCTAGATGTGCCTGAAGGAGCTTCTTGGTGCTGGCATTGGTAGTGGTTTGAAGAGCAGTATTTGTCTGATTGATTAATTGGATCAGGGTTGTCATGAAGTAATGCTCATCACAGTGCTTTGAGAATGCCCATGATGGCATACCTGACCTTGAACTTGAGCCTACTTCTCCCCCTATATCCATTGCTTCATATTCACTATCCCCACTCTCATCTCCAAAGAAATCAGCTGAACCACCAGTCTCATAGTCCATATCACCAGCTGTAGAAGGCAAAGTTGTGATGGCATCCTTAGCTCTCATTATAGACTGAGTGGTATGTACCAAATTCAGCATCCTTTCTGCATTGTCATTGCCATGTTCAGCTAGAAGTTGATAAGCTAGAACAGGGTGAGTAAATGCCTCAGTATCAAGGGAAGTGGAATCTATAACAGCTTTAGGATGTTGAGATAGTCCTTCCCTGTCTGCATCCTGGACATTCATTAACTCACTAGTAATGACATCCATCCTTATTGCTCCAGTACCTGCATTTCTCTCATTTTCTCTCTTTTGTTGCATCAGGGTCTCACCCTGGCTCCCCACCCTCACACCCTCACCTTCACCTACTAAGGTGGGACTCCTCTCACTCTCTTTTGCCAATCCTGAAGAAATGGATTGCAGATTTTTACTCATTTCCTCTCCTTTTTCCTGGGAGCAACCCAGACTCTCACTCAAAATATTCTTCTCTCTCAATCCTAAGAGTGACTGTACAACCACTAAATCTTCTGCACTTGAAATAATTGAAGTTTGAAGTTGTGCAGAGATACTCGAAGGATGAGTGATATCCATCGAGTGAGTGGTTTTACTATCCGACGGATAACTGCTGTTAGGCTTATCCGTCGCGATACAATCACTACTCGACGGATGAGCAATATCCATCGAGAGAGTAGAAATGAATGAGCTGGGAATAGAAACTATTGTTGACTCTGTGCTGATTGAAGATATTTTAGGCACATATGACACAACAGTTCCTGAAAGAATTGGCAAGTGAGCCAACAAATCATCTAAAAGATGATGCTCACTTGCACTAGATTTTGGCTTCCCCAACAGAGTTAAAGAAGGGGAATCAGGAATTGATGTGTTTATCATATCCACTTCCAGAAAATTTGTTGGTGAGTTTAGTGTTTGAGGTGCTTCTATAACTAGAGATTTTGGCTGTGACTCCACATTTATTGGAGCCACATCAAACTGAATTTGTGAAGGTGCAGTGACTGTGTCTTTAGCACCAGTTTGCACAGTGTGTGTACCCTGTGCATCCCCAAAGGTTCTTGATTTCTTCTTTCTAGTATAAGTTTGGGGTGAGCTTGTGTCTCGAACCCTCTTGGCCTATGCTCTTGGTTGAGAGCTTTGTTCAATAGCTACATCCTTTTGGGAGGATGGAGCTAGAAATGAGCTTTTTTCCTTTTTAAGCACTGCAGTTTGTTGGGAAACTGCAGTGTGGCTAGGCTGGGATTCACTCAACTATCCAACCTTATTCTTGGGGTTTCTTTTATGTTCACCCCTTCCCTCACCTAACTTACCCTCTTTCACACTCCCCTCTTTGACTTTAGTGGATTTTTCAACTGGCATCTTTTGGGAGATACCAGAGGGGGCTTTCTTTGATTTGGATTTTGAAATAAATGAAGGTTTTGCAGCTTTGGTAGGCAACTGTTTGGTCATTGACACAGTTGCCATAGCTACACTTTAACTCAAAGAAATTGTGGAGGTTGGAATAGTTGTAGGGATTGGTGAATTTACCTCACTTACCTGAGGTGCTTGCATTACAGGAAAGTAGAACATTGGCACATCCTTCTGATGATTGGCCCTGTTCAAATCTGCAATGAGCCTTCTCTCGTGAACCCAACAATCTAGTTTGTTGTTAGGGTTTTCAAGCACAATCTCTTCACAGAGGTGGTTTGCTAATAACATAAGAAATATAGCATAACACACATTCTTACCTCTTTCATTTAATTCTCCTAATTTAAAACCTAACTCAAACAAGACAAGGTCACTGAAATTATAGAATTTATCTGTAACTAGCATGTAGAGCATGTTAAGCACGGAAATATTTACTGAATCAAAATTACTAACCTTTCCTGAGAAAATTTTGTAACTACATCACACAAGAAACTCCACTCTTTCCTAAGACCCATTCTCCTAATATCACCCAGTTTAGAAGTAGAAAGTGCATAGTGCATGGAATTAAGCATATTGATTATCAGTGTCAGTGTGTGGTAAAGTCACATTGTTATCAGGAATTTTGAAACATGCTATTATCACATCACTATTAATACAGAATTCTTTACCTTTAATGGTTAGAGTGATGGTCTTATCTGTAGAGTTGTAGGTAGCAGTGGTCCACATCTCTTCAACAACTTCACAGAAGATTGTGGGTGATTCCAGCATGGCATAGTTGAGCTTGTAACTCTTCACAAAGTCCATCATCTTGTGATAGTCTCCAGATTGCTGAATACCCTTATTCACTAGTGCGGTGAAATTATTCTTCTCATAAATGAACCCAGTTTGAGACATAATCTTTACAACAGGTGCCATTGTTAGAGAATAAGAGCTTGAAAAGAAGGAGAGTAAGTGCTTTGAGAGAGAATGAAATTAGAGCAGTTGAGTTGAGAATGATAAAAAAAGTAATTGCAATGAAATAAGCTTTTATATTATCTCAAAAATAACTGATAAAAATAATAAAGTAAAATAAAGTAACCAATAGAAATTGCCTAAAATAGCCGTTAAAAAAATAAACTGTAAAAATTCCACCCATTATCCGTCGTGTTATGCTTACAAACTGTAAGTATACTCGATGGATAATGTACAGGGAATTAACGGCTGAGATTAAGACAATTCGACAGATGAGGATAAACTGTTACCCGTCGAGACATAAAATAATCCATAAACATAATTAATTTTTATTAGCAAATAGTATATCAACGGATGATCAAACTCGATGGATAAAGATCATCCGTCGAGATGTAAATTTTGAATTAGCCAAAATTTCATTCAAGACTGAAAAATCAATTAAGTTTCTGGCTGCATTTCAACTTGCAAATTAACTCAGATAGATTTAAGAGTAATTAAGCATACCTAACTCACTTACCAACCTTGAAAAGGTGGATTCATCCAGTGGCTTGGTAAATATATCTGCAAGTTGCTTCTCACTTGAAACAAAATGTAGTTCCACAGTACCATTCATTACATATTCCCTTATGAAGTGGTACTTGATATCTATGTGCTTTGTCCTTGAATATTGTACTGGATTTTCAGTGATGGCAATTGCACTTGTGTTATCACAGAAAATAGGAATCCTTTCAACTTGCCAACCATAGTCTAGCAATTGATTTTTTATCCATAAGATCTGTGCACAGGAACTACCAGCAGCAATATATTCAGCTTCAGCTGTAGAAGTAGAAACTGAATTTTGCTTTTTACTGAACCAGGACACAAGCTTGTTTCCTAGAAATTGACAGGTTCCTGTTGTACTTTTTCTATCAATTCTACAACCTACATAATCTGCATCTGAATAACCAGTTAGATCAAAACCAGAATCTCTAGGGTACCAAATGCCAAGATTTGGTGTTCCCTTGAGATATCTGAAAATTATCTTAATAGCTATTAAGTGAGATTCTCTAGGATCAGCCTGAAATCTAGCACATAAACATGTAGCAAATATTATATATGGCCTACTAGCTGTTAAGTATAGAAGTGAGCCAACCATGCCTGTATAACTTGAAATATCCACAGACTTTTCATTAGTGTTTAATTCAAGCTTAGTTGCAGTGGTCATGGGAGTTTTTGCAGATGTGCAATCCATTAGATCAAACTTCTTTAAAAGATCAAAAATATATTTAGTTTGACTAATGAATATTCCATCACTAACTTGCTTAACTTGTAAGCCAAGAAAGTAAGTTAGTTCTTCTATCATACTCATTTCATACTTACTTTGCATCAATTTGGAAAACTTTTTGCAAAGTTTCTCATCTGTAGAACCAAAACTAATATCATCTACATAAATTTGAACAAGTATACTAGAGCCATTAACATTTCTGAAAAATAAAGTTTTATCTACAGTACCTCTTGTGAAGTGATTTTCCAAAAGGAACTTTGATAAAGTGTCATACCAAGCTCTAGGTGCTTGCTTTAGTCCATAAAGCGCTTTCAAAAGATAATAGACATGTTCTGGAAAATTTGGATCTTCAAAGCCAGGAGGTTGACTAACATAGACTTCTTCCTCCAAATTTCCATTTAGGAAAGCACTTTTGACATCCATTTGATAGACCTTGAAATTAGCATGGGTTGCATAGGCTAAGAAGATTCTGATTGCTTCAAGTCTTGCAACATGAGCAAATGTTTCATCAAAATCTATTTCTTCTTGTTGACAATAGGCCTTAGCAACCAATCTAGCTGTGTTCCTAACTACTATGCCATTTTTATCCATCTTGTTTCTGAATACCCATTTAGTATCTATTGGATTCTTTCCTTTAGGCTTGGGCACCAGCTTCCATACATTATTCCTTTCAAATTGGTTTAGCTCCTCCTGCATAGCTAAAATCCAATCAGGATCCAACAAAGCTTCTTCTACCTTCTTTGGTTCTTCCTTGGAAAGAAAGCTGCTGTATAGACATTCTTCCGGAGTTGCTCTTCTTGTTTGAACTCGAGAAGAAACATCACCAATGATAAGCTCAAAAGGGTGATCCTTTGTCCATTTCCTTTGTTGAGATAGATTAGCTCTAGATGAAGAAACCTCATTGTTATTTTGATGTGTGATTGAGTTTTGATTGTTAGAAACTCCCCCTGAGTTTATGGATCTTTGATTTGAGAAAGGGGAACTTTCTATAGGTGATCTATCTTGACTTCCTGCTCCTTTTGATACCCCGACGGATGGTGAATTTTGAGTATCGACGGATGAAGCTGGTTGTCTCCCGATGGATAACGTAGATTGCCTTCCGACGGATGAAGTATTGTGCAACTCGACAGATGTTGAGTTTTGTGCTTCATTGGTAGTAGATTTATCTGCATTATCCTTAGACATTGTTTCTTGATCACTTTCATCATCACTGTCATCACTAACCATCTCCATATTGTCGAATTTGAGGCTCTCATGGTAATCTCCATCTTTCAGTCCTTCAATCTTTTTATCATCAAACACAACATGTATTGATTCCACAACAATGTTGGTTCTTAGATTGTAGACTCTATATGCTTTACCAACATCATATTCAACAAAAATTCCTTCATCTGTTTTAGCATCAAACTTTCCATTTTGATCAATTTGATTTTTCAGAATATAGCACTTGCAGCCAAAGACATGAAGAAAATTTAGAGTTGGCTTCTCGTTCTTGAACAATTGATAGGGAGTCATGCATCTTGCTTGATTAACCAGAGAAATATTTTGAGTGTAGCATGCAGTATTTACAGCTTCAGCCCAGAAATATGTTGCCAGTTTTGATTCTTCAAGCATTGTCCTTGCAGATTCAATAAGTGATTTGTTCTTCCTTTCCACTACTCCATTCTGTTGTGGAGTCCTTGCTGCTGAAAACTCATGCAGAATCCCATTTTCCTCACAAAATGCTCTCATGACAGAATTCTTGAATTCAGTTCCATTGTCACTCCTGATTCTTCTAAGCTTGAAATCAGGATGATTATTGACTTGCCTTATGTGATTGATGATGATTTCACTAGTCTCATCTTTAGACTTTAGGAAATATGTCCAAGGGAACTTTGAGATATCATCTACAATTAATAGGCAAAATCTTTTCCTTGAGATGGACAATACATTGACCGGTCCAAACAAATCCATGTGAAGTAGTTGCAAAGGCTCTTCAATTGTTGAATCAAGTTTCTTTCTGAATGATGCTTTAATCTGCTTCCCTTTTTGGCAGGCATCACACAGTCCATCCTTAGAAAACTCCACTAGAGGAATACCTCTAACTAGTTCTTTCTTCACTAGCTCATTCATGGTCTTGAAGTTTAAATGGGATAGCTTCTTGTGCCATAACCAACTTTCATCTTGACTTGCTTTACTGAGAAGAGAAGTTACAGATTCTGTATTAGATGAGTTGAAATCAGCTAGGTACACATTTCCTTTTCTCACACCGGTGAGAACCACTTTGTTGCTTCTTTTATTAGTCAAAATACAGGCTTCTGAGTTCAAGGTTACTGAGTTGCCTTTATCACAAAGCTGGATGATACTCAACAAGTTGTATTTGAGACCATCCACTAAGGCAACCTCCTCAATAATGACATGGTCCTTTGAAATCAAGCCATATCCCACAGTATAACCCTTGCTGTCATCTCCAAAGGTAATACTTGGGCCAGCTCTTTCCTTAAACTCTGTGAGCAGGGTAGAATCACCAGTCATGTGTCTTGAACAACCACTATCCAAGTACCAAAGATTCTTTCTATTTCCCTGCACACATCAAAATCAAATCAAGTTAATTTTGGTACCCAAGTTTCCTTGGGTCCTACCTTGTTAGCTTTCTTTTTCTGTTTCTTAGGCTTTATCTCATTTGACTTAGGAATCTCAGATTCATCCTTAGTCATTTGAGTTGGGTCTTTGAAACCATTCATTGCAACAGAATTATCATGCATATTATGACTAACAGGAAATGGCATGTTATGTATAAACATATTATTCCAGTAAGGCATGCTAAATGGCATTTGTGGCATACTATATGCAGCATAATACGGATTAGGTGCAAATGGCATATTAGCAAACTGTGCATTCATGTTCTGTGTAGACATAGCACTAATAGGCATGGGAGGCATGGCATTCATGTTAGGAAATTGAGGTTGCACAGACATGGAAGTAGGCATGGCAGATTTACAGTTAACAGACAAATGATTTACACTACCACACTTGACACAGCTTTTTCTAGGAGCATATTTATCAGGTGTGTAGTTATTGTGTTTGTTAATCCCTACTTTACCATTCCTATTGTTTTTCTTTTTAGTCTCTCTTTTTACCTCAATCTTATCAAGTCTGTCACTTAATTGTTTGACAGTCATGTGACCAACATTAGCCTTTTTCCCTTTCTTAACCTAACTCGATTCTCCTGAAACAAAGTTCTTAGAAACAGACTCATACTTCTCATTCAGCTTAACAAGTTTGGATTTACTGATAGGCTTGCTCACAGCCGACGGATGAGGATTTTCATCATTCGACGGATAACCATTTTTGTTATCCGACGGATGATCCTCATCATCCGTCGAGTCTACATCTGTAAGCACTCCATCTACCAAATTTGGTTCTAGTTTCTCTTTGTTCTTTTTCCAAGCAGCATCACAGAAGGACTGAATTCCTTGAACTTTGGTGATTTGAGCATAGACATCCCTGGATGTTTTCCATGCTTTAATCACCTCTTGTTCACGCTCGAGCTGCTTCTTTAAAATTTCCTCTGTTTTCAAGGACTCGGTTAATTCCTCCTTGGCAATTTTACACTCAATTCTTAATTTTTCAAAATCAATAAACTGAGACTCAAGCACATTATTTCTCTCACTCAAAAACAAATTGTTTTCTTTGATTTTAGCATTTTCTTTAGTAAGAGACTTAAGTGTAATACGCAAATAATATAACTCTGTAGACATGTCATTTATGGTATCATTACACTCAGCTTTAGATAAATGTGCAAGGTTTGTTGTAATTACCTGATTACTTGAAGAGCTTGTTTCTGTCTCATCGGACTTGGCCATTAGGGCTAGATTGACATAGCTGACATCTTCATCTTCATCCAGACCATCTGTTGGCCAGTCATTTTCTTGTATTATGAAAACCCTTTCCTTTTGGTTGAGCAGCTCAAAGTATTTTTGCTTATAATCCACTGGCTCAAACTTTTTCCTAATTGAATCTGACTTCATACACTCACTGGCAAAGTGCCCTGCCAAGCCACATTTGAAACATTTGAATTTTTATTTATCCACCATGTTTCTATTTGGTTTGGCTGCTCCAAAGTTCTTCTTGAACTTGAGCTTGGAAAATCTCCCGGAAAGAAATGTTAGGTGGTCATCAATGTCTTCCATGTCATCTTGGCTCAGAGAATCTTCACTTTCTACTGCAAGCCCCTTTTCCTTGTTCTCACAGACCCTTGAAGTTGATTCAACAGCTTCCATCTTCATTTTCTTCTCCTTTTCCAACTCAGCAACTAGTGCAATGGATCCTCCTTTCTTCTTTCCTCTCTCCATCCTTTCATCGTGCTCTATTTCAAGCTCATAAGTTTTCAGGATGCCATACAGTCTCTCCAAAGTAAACTCCTTATAATCCTGTGAGTTTCTTAATGAGACTGTCATTAGTTTCCATTCCTTTGGAAGAGATCTAAGGAATTTCATATTGGAGTCTTTTGTTTGATAGACCCTTCCATGCAACTTTAGAGCATTTAGTAGTTTTTGAAACCTACTAAAAATGTCAGTGAGAGACTCACTTTCTTCATTGTGAAAATGCTCATATTGCTGAATCAAGAGTTGCATCTTATTTTCTCTAACTTGCTCAGTGCCATCACAGATTATATGTATTGTATCCCAAACATCCTTGGCAGTTTTGCAGTTGATAATGTTGTCAAACATATCTCCATCAACTCCATTAAACAGGATGTTCATGGCCTTTTTATCCCTCCTGACTTGTTCAATGTAAAGATCAGACCATTCATGCCTTGGCTTGGGGACTGATGGCTCGTTTCCTGTTGCTGCTCTCATTGGAACATAAGGGCCTCTTTCTATGCAGTCAACATAGGCCTCATCTTGAGAAAGCAAATGAAGATGCATCTTTACCTTCCAATGATGGTAATTATCTTTATCCAGAAAAGGGATCTTGACTCCAACATTCTTCTTGTTCATCTTGCTGTATTGTTTTGATCTTTAAACTCTTTGTAAGTTAAGAGCTTGCTCTAATACCAATTGTTAGTCCCTTAACAATATGACAAGAATTACAAAAGGGGGGTTGACTGGAATTCTTGAATCTTTTTCTTAAAATAAAATGTTCTAACTCAAATATAAATATAAGTGTATCGATTAGCACAATGTGAAATAAAAACTTAAGTGAATAAAAACACAAGTAATTAAAAACAAGAGTCTTTAAAAACTTTCTTGTGGATTTGAATGATTCCACTAGAGATATATATTATATATCGAGAGAACCCTGTATGCAGAAATGCTCACAGCTGCTTACAACAATTGAACTTCTAAGACTACAGAGAAATGCTAAGAATCCTGCTTACAAATGTTTCTCTGTTTTCTTGCTTAGATCGATAGTGTCTTAGTTGCTACTTCTTGGTTTATATATCACCAAGATTACAAAGTAATAAGACAAGATAATAAAACAAAAACTATCTAGTCTATTATAATGCTACTTCATTACTTTATTCCAGCATCTTTGAATATCTTCATAATAGCATGGAAATGGCAATGCTTCTTTGTTCTCGAAAACCCAGTTGAATAGGCTACCACATTCCATTTGCATCCACTCGACGCATGTGATTGTTTTGTCACTGTCAACGGATATTTGAATTCTTTATCCGTCGGGTTCATGATCATCCATCGAGTTATTGATAATCAGTCAGGTTGTCTATTTGATCATCCGTCGACTACATTATAGGTTATCCGTCGGGTAGAAAACTGGCACTTGACTTTATTTCATTTATGCAGAATAACAAGACGTCATCTATGTACAATTAATCAACCTATTCTACATATCAAGTTAAAGCCAACATGACTTGAATACTACTTACGGAATCTAAACAATGGTGAATGCAGAAATGTGCAACAGACTTATTGTTACATAAGCTACTCACTCGATGGATAATAAGTCATCATCCGTCGGGACTATAATGAGTCATTCATCGGGACTATAAATCTTATCCGTCGAGAGCTACATTATTTCACTAAGTAAAATCTACTAAGGTATTTTGTTCATGAAATCATCAAGTACACAACATATACACAACACCGACAGATCCAACAAAAGACTGGCATGTTTATCTTAGGCCATAAATTGATGAATTGAAAGTGTTGTGGAATATCGGGGTTGAAACATATGACATGTTCTCACATACAAGTTTTATCATGAAGGCGGCACTTTTGTGGACTATTAGTGACTTTCCTGGACATGTCATGCTTAGCAGATGGTCCACCAAAGGTAAGTTACCGTGTCCAGTTTGTATGGGAGAAGTAAAAGATAAACAACTCAAATATGGTGGGAAAATAAGTTTTATGGCACTGCTCGATATTTTTTAGAGACAGATGATCCCCTATGAAGGAATACTATATTTGGAAGTGTAGAGAGACGATCAGTTTGTGCTCGACATTCAGGGGGGGTCGTGCAAAGGTGATGTTTGAGCGAACACAGTTTCCCCCTCCGGGAAAGTCACATGAGGAAAAACCAAGATATTATGGGGTGAAACATAATTGGACTCATTTTTTCTCCATTTTTTGAGCTTCCATATTGGGAGACACTCAGCCTTCGTCATAATATTGATATTATGCACACAGAAAAGAATGTCTTTGATAATATTTTCACATAAATTTTGGCGATGCTAAGAAGACCAAAGACAACACAAAGTCAAGAAAAGATTATCAAGAATTAGGTGTACACCATGAGTTGTGGATTTGAAGTGATGGCACCGAACCACATGCATCATATAAACTTACAAAGAAACAAGTTCATAAATTATTCAAGTGGAGTGTCTCATTTAAACTTCCAGATGGTTATGACTCAAACATATCTAGTTGTGTCAATTGGGAAAAAATTGCATTCGTGGTATGAAATCACATGATGGTCACGTCTTCATGCAAAAATTGTTGCTTATTGTTAGTCATGACCTTCTTCCGAAGCATGTCGCTGATCCTATCATTGAATTCTGCAACTTCTTTCAAGATATATGCTCTCCAACTCTCAAGCTCAGATTTAGAAAAAATGGAGAAAGAAATAGTGAGGATAATGTCCAAACTTGAAACCGTCTTTACTCCTGGTTTATTTGATCTAATGGAGCATTTGCCACTACATTTAGCAACTGAGTATAAGTTGGGTGGGCCAGCTAATAGGCGTTGGATGTATTTTATTGAAAAATACTTGCACAACTTGAAATTGAATGTAGGAAACAAAGCTCGAGCGAAAGGTTCAATGGACACGATTGTCGATAATATGGTGAAATTTTAGTTATTAATAAGTTGATATATGGAGGAAATTATGATGGTTAAGCGAGTTGTGAACAATAGAGGAAATAATGGAGATGAGGTACCAGGCAGAAATGAAGATGAAGATGAAGACCTCGATGCACAAAACTATCCGCTAAAGAAGTAGGCTTTGTCATATTAGCCTGGTAATATCTACTTAGCTTTTTATGAACTGAAAGACTTTTTGGGTTTTAGAATTCTGCTCCTCTTTTGTAAAGCTATGTGTAGCTCTTGTTTTAAATTATATGGGGTATGTAACCAATGGTCATCAAACTTTCTAGTACTAAACATCGATGACCAAACTAGCTGGGCATAACTATAACTAACCAGTTTAATGATTTTGAAGCTAGTGTCGGTTTTATATATTTTCCTCTATTATTTTATGATGTCTGTTGCGTCAACGAAAAGAAATGGCTTTCTCTATAGAGGTAGTTCAAAACAGGAATTTCTTTTTGGGGATTGTGTTATGTAAATTCGACCGAAACCAGTTGAAAATAATAATCCACCAAAAATGGTTAAAATTGAATATCTATTGAAAACAGTAGAATTTAATTTTTCACTAAAAGTGGTCAAATTTGACAAACAAGCATATATAGTCGAATTTGGCATTTTTGGCGGGTTTTTCAAATTTTAACGAAAAAATAAAAATTAAAGTCAAAATTATTACGGGATTTTTAAATTTAAATTTGACTAAATGCAGTTGTATTTATGCAGTTGTATTTAGCAGGACGGATTGAACCGGCCTAATACAACTGTTTTACTAAATACAACCGTTTTTGGGCAGTTGTATTTAGGCATTTTTTTGTAGTGAGTTAAGTCCACTGGTTATCATATTTCTGTAACTGTACTATTTAGATTAATAGCTATACCTCTTTGAGGGTTTCACAAAGTGAATATGTGTTATATTGCTATAAAACTCTTTTTGTCCTTAAACAAGTATGACATTTGTGAGCAAGCGTCATCTACCTTTGGATTAGGGGTTGCTACAAGAGCTTAATCAACAATACATCCTCTAATTCTCTCTATTAATACATCATTCTCTTAGGTGAAATTTTTCCAAAATTGCTCCATATCTGAAACACATCTAATTTCCTCATAAAAGATAGCTTAATCAACAATACATCCTCTAGTTAGGCATGTAAACACATTTGTTTCCTTTATTTCAAGTCTCTAATCGCAAACTTAGCTAAATCTTTCTGGGTACCAGCATAGGATCCGACAAAACTCAGCTACATAACTAGATGAATATCACAGTTATGTTAAATATTTCACAAAATAAAATTGTATAAGTTATTTTAGTGTTATTTGTCAACTAAACTTATAGGAAATAAGTCTTAGCTCTCAAACAAATTAAAAACTTCTAAACCAACCTTTGTCACAAGTAGGTTGACAATTCTTTCACGAATTACACTCCAGTGTTGTGTTTAGTTCAACCTGTGGACTACAAAATTAACAAATCACTAAGAAAAATCTAATAACAAAACCAAAAATTCAAAAACCTCAGCAACAATTTAAACAAATCCCAAAATTAAAATCAAAATTTACCCAAACTCAAGATTACTAAACCTTAAAACCAGCGTAAATTCCCTGTATATAAAATTCGAAAAGAGAAAGAAGAAACAAATTAAAAAATTTCTAATTACAAGAAAAACTAAAACAAATTTTTTGTCCTGTATATAAAGATACACAAATCAAAAAATTAGTCATTACATATAAAATTGAAATAATTGAAGACTTCTCTCAGTCACCCAAATAGATTCTCTGTGTGACATTCTAAAAGTAAGAAAAAATGAATTAAAAAATTAGGGCTTTAAGTTAAAAAAAACCCCAAAATACAACAATAAAACCAATTTGATCTTACGCAAACATACCCACTTACCAATTTGATGTTTTGAGCTTTGAACATACTAATTTGAACAATTAATCGAACAAATCATTTTGGTTTTCAAGAAATCGACTTGTAAGATTTCAAGTCTTAAGACTCGTGTATTACGAACGGTGAAAATTATGAAGTGTGAAACTTGTGTTTATCAACGTGAGATTCAGAGTGGTTGTGTGTGTGTTGGGGAGATCTAGGGTTCTTGAGAGAGGGAGAGTTGACAGAGTCGGTGAATGAGAGAATTGAGAGGCGTTAGATTTTAGTTTTATTTAATTTTTATATGTGTTAGGAGTTTCAAGGTGGGAACAAAATTTGGTAAAGGGGGAATACAGTTTGGCAATAATAGGGTAAACAATTTATGTAAGGGGAAATATTTGGACAGCCGCTAGTTCAATCTTTTTAAAAGAATATTTTATACATCGATTAGAAATTAAGCGATATCTTAAAAATAGGTAGATATCGTATTTTCACGAGATAATGTTATTGTATTTTTTAACATCAGTGGCATTAACAATAGATATAAAATGTGTGATGTCTATTAACTTTTTTTCTTATAGTGTGTTGTTAGTCTTAAAAATTGAGAGGGTTAAATGGTCTTAAAATTTGTTGACCCTTACTCTCTTCTTCCCTCCCATCTATATAAATTCATATGTACATTATATATATATATGACATGCTTGTTAAATATATTTTCTTCCCAAAATAAATTAATGGCTCAGAAGTGTGTATATGGAGCTTAAATACTAGGTAAAACGGCATGAAAAACTACAAATGTTGTTATCCATTTTTTGTTATGTGAATATCGCTATTTTCGGTGATTGGATGGTCTTTTGTGTAGCATGCAAGGATTATCAAAGAGGTTTGCTGCAAAGAGTTAACATCTTTAAAAATGTTCAAAAACAAGTTAAATGTACTTGAATGTATGAGTGAGTTGAAAGGTATGGAGGAAAGAAATTCAAGAAGCAAGTACTTCATTTGCTGATTATAACTTGATTTGTAATTTTAGTCTACTGGGTTTGCAAGAGTGGAGATGTAGATGAGATTTAGAGGAGATTTAGAGGAGATGTAGCAGTTGCAAAATAAAGTTGAAAGTTAAGTGTATAACAGGTGTGTTTAGTTCTTTATTGTAATGAATCATTATTTTTTTGTTAAGGTTCATATTTTCCGTATAAACCTTGTTTTGCAGAAAAAAAGCCGGGGATATCATCACACACAAGTATATGAGAAATTTAAGTCAAGAAAAAAAAACAAACGAATTTGCATGTTAACATACAACTGTTTGTGTTGAAACTGCTCAAATATATTTTGGTATAAACTAGTACACCAAGCTGCCGATTAATATGTTAATTAGCTTTATTTTGATAGCTAAACTAAAATCCAAAATACACAATTGAATTCACTGTTGGGTATAATTCTAACTACACAGCAACAATGGGCAGTTATATATATAATAACAAGAACATGGCAAATAACCAACTAACGAAATAAAACACGAAGGCAATAACAAACTATAAAGACTGTAATTGACAAAGAAAGTAAATAAAAACTTATCTCTTATCGCTTTCCAAATTCTGATAAGAAGAAGAACACAACAGCTGAGTCGCCAAACCCTTCAAGAGGACTTGACTGTTCTTGAAGAGATTATTGCCCCCCACTTAAGCTGTGATGGAATGCAGCAATATCACTTCCAGGATAAAACAGCAACAGATCAATCTGGCCACAGAACCAACAATGATCAACGGTGACTTGCACCTCAGTTTGCCCAAAAAACCTATGCAACTCATATATGTTTGCGAGGTAGGCACCGAGACTTGTGTCATTTTAATCTCAAGTATACCTCTCAATATATAGGCATCTCAAGTTGATCTTCTTCTATTTTACTCGATGTGTACACCAGTAACAAAACAGAAAAAGTAAACAAAATGGGTTTTCCTTATTATTTATATTATATCCTGATTAATTAAAATTAATATTACAAAATATATTCAGAGTATGATTAAAATAATCCTTACTCAATATATTTTATATTAATAATTAAATAATCAATATAAATAATTAAAATTGTAATAGAAAATAAAAATATAAGAGTTCACACTAGCACTAGGCCACACAAGCATTCCACTTATGCTAGTAGTTGTAAACAACACTAACACAAGATGCTATATAAACTCAATATCTTTCTTTTACAATACCAATGTGGGGCAAAATCCCCATAACCCATTTCAAACAAGCAACTTTGTCTCAATATATTCATGGATTCCACTAAGAAAATATCTTAGATCCAAATATTAGAGTTTAAGTCCTCATATCAAGGAACAACCTCCAAGTGTTAGTTTCCGGAAATCATATCAAGAACATATATAAAAGATGCCTCAAACTTTCCATTTTCTAACAATCCCCCACAAATCCATAATTAAATTGCATACCAGATTTTATCATGACTTGCTTTTCAGAGTCGGTACCCTCTCGGATTTGAACCCTCCTAAGTCCTCTACTTCGATGGCTACCGGATACAGATGGAATGTTTCACCTTGAATCTTTATCCGTTGGGTGTAACCACACTCCATAAACGATTACAAGTCAAAGGCTATGGTGCCAATCTACGGCTTTGAGACGTTAATGGTCATGTCTCGATCCTGTTCGGTTAATGTTTCGAGGAATAACCCTTTTCCTCTAATTACGACCACACAATTACATTCGTTTAGCTGGGCATCTCCAGTGATGTATTAATATCATCTCATCAAACGACTTGACCCCATTCAGAGTTCAAATAACTCTTGCTAACTAGCAGTTCAAGTACCTCTTAAGTTTTATAGGGGGATAGACTCAGATACATAAGTATCTAAATGTATATGGTAGAGGTACTACTAATTCATCCTTACAACTTGTTATTACCACATTGAATACACTTCGAGGGATCTCCTCTCACGTGTATTGGGTTCCCGCTGTTGATGAATTATGATGGGTTACCAGTCCCATCCCCAACCTCGACTTAAGGACTATAGCATGCTCAATCCCTTTAGTCAGCGGATCAGCTATATTATCCTGAGTTCCTATGAACTCTATAGCAATAATCCTACCAGACACAAGACCCCTTATAGACTTTAGTCTAACTTGGATGTGTCTCTTTATTTTAGCATTATACTTTACACTTCTGACTTTGTCGATAGTTGTACGGCTATCACAATGAACAGAAATGGCAGGAAGCGGCTTGCTTACTACAGGTAACATACTCATGAGTCCATGTAACCATTCAGCCTCCGTCCCCGTGGCATCAAGTGCACAAAACTCAGCCTCAAAAGTAGACCGGGTAATCAAAGTCTGTCTAGAAGATTTTCAGGACACTGCTCCACCCGTAAGGGTAAACACATATCCAGTCACTCCATTGGAACCAGATTTCTTAGCTATCCAACTTGCATCACTGTACCCCTCGAGTACCTCCGGAAATCTCCGGTAATGCAAGCCAAAGGAAATAGTTCCCTTCAGATTTTTAAGAACTCTATCCAGTGCCTCCCAATGAGTCTTGTTTGGACAGCTTGTATATCTAGCCAACTTAGACATAGAATAAGAAATATCTGGCCTAGTCACATTAGCAAGATATTGCAAACTCCCAATAATCTAAGAACACCTTAACTGAGACACAGGAACTCCTGAACTATTCTTGACTAAGGCAACTTTTGAATCATATGGTGTACTAGCGATTCTACAATTTGAATAACCATACTTCTCAAGTATAGATTTCTCTATATAATGAGATTGTGACAAAGTTATTCCATCAGTTGACTGAGTCAACTTGATTCCAAGAATCACACTAGCTTCACCCATATCCTTCATCTCAAAGTGCATCTTCAAGAAACTCTTTGTCTCATTAATAATCTCAATATTGGTTCCAAACAACAAGATATCATCTACATACAAGCACACGATCACACAATCATTACCTCTAACCTTATAGTAGACACACTTGTCACTTTCATTAACTAAAAAATTCAAAGTTTAAAACAGTTTCATCAAACTTTTTATGCCAGTCTATTGTTGCTTGTTTAAGGCCATAGATGGACATGACTAGTCTACATACTTTCCTCTCATTACCAGAAGCAACAAATCCCTCAGGCTGATCCATATAAATCTCTTCTTCAAGGTCACCATGAAGAAAAGATGTCTTTACATCCATTTGATGGATGATAAGACCATGTACAGAAGCCAATGCAATAAGCATTCTGATTATTGTCATTCAGGCAACTGGAGAATATGTATCAAAATAATCAATGCCTTCCCTTTGCCTAAAGCCCTTAGCAACTAGCCTAGCCTTGTACTTATTTATTGAGCCATCAGGGTTTAGCTTCCTCTTGAAGATCCATTTACATCCAATAGTAGAACACCCTGGAGGAAGATCAACTAACTCCCATGTTCTGTTTGAAATAATTGAGTCAATTTCACTCTTTACAGTGCATTTCCAATGCTTTGACTCCGAAGAATCCTTGGCTTGACGGAAAGTTAAAGGCTCATCCTCGACATTGTAAGTGATAAAGTCACTACCAAAGTCCTTGACTACCTTTGCACGCTTACTCCTTCTAGGTTCCTCTACTTTATTAGGAGTAGAGCTACTACCAGGATCCACCCCCACATTTGTCATCTTTTCCACATGATCAGGAATAGAACTTGATCTGTGAGTGGGATCATCCTCAGAACTACCCAAAGATATACCAGTCTTCATTGGGAATACTTCCTCAAAGAAAGTTGCATCATGAAACTCAACTATCGTATTCGCCACAATACCATCTATGTCAGATTTTAATACTAAAAATCTCATAGCAGTTGTGGTTTCAAGATAGCCCAGAAAGATACAATCAACAGTTTTCGGACCCAGTTTCTTTCTCTTGTGTTCAGGGAAAAGCACCTTAGCAAGGCACCCCCACACACGAAGATAACTCAAACTTGTCCTACGCTTTCTCCATAATTTATATGGTGTCTTGTCCATATATTTCAGAGAGACTCTATTCAGAATATGGCAAGCCGTATTCAGAGCCTCTCCCCACATGTACTTAGGCAACCCAGAATTAATTAGCATACTGTTAATCATGTCTTTAAAAGTTTTGTTTTTTCGTTCTGCCACCCATTAGACTCAGGTGTGTATGGTGGAGTAACCTCATGAACTATACCATTGTTTGCGCAAAATTCATTAAATAAGGTACTCGTATACTCACCACCTCTATCAGACCTCAAACGTTTAAGTACTTTGCCAATTTGTATTTCAGCTTCATTTTTATACATAATGAATTTATCTAGTGCTTCATTCTTATATTTAAGCAAATAAACATAACACTATCTACTACAATCATCTACAGTGATCCTTAGTCAACACACCACCAAATTCACATATGTCTGAGTGTACTAAATCTAACAAGTTTGAATCCATAACAATATTATTAAGAGGTTTCCTTGTTTGTTTAGCAGTTACACACACTTGACACTTAGATTTCTTATCAATGGCGTACTTTAGAATCAACTCTAAATTCATCATATTCTTTAGAGCACCAAAATTTAAATGACCAAGTCGTAAGTGCCACAAATCAGATGATTCTACACAATTAACAGAAGGTGCAACACTATCATTAATAAAACCACCCAAAACGGGTTCAACATTTATTAAAAACAAACCATCAAACAAGTAACCCTTGCCAAAGAATGTACCAGTATGAGTAATAACTACTTTATTACACTTCAAAGAAAGTTCAAAGCCGTTTTTAACTAAACAACTTCTACTTATAATATTTCTACGAATAGAGGGAATATGATACACTCTAGTGAGAGATAGCATCTGCCCAGAAGCAAACTTCAGGTCCACGTTTCCTATTCCAAGCACTTGTGCAGCACTAGCATTCTCCATCGTCACTGTCACTCCATGACTCTGTTGATAAGATAAAAACAAGCTAATATCAGCACAAATATGTACATTAGCTTCAGTATCAATCAACCACTCATGTGACAGATAAGTGGAAAGTAGTACAGGATTGTAAGTAACATACCCGTCATCGATTCTAGAGGCAACAACCTCATCAATGACCATGTTAGCTACTGGCCCACTCGTGGTTCCAAGTCCAAGCACAGTATTTGCTTGAGCTACCACTCCAGCTTTCTTAGCTTTCTTACTTGGACAGTCCTTGCTCCAATGACCAACCTTTCCACAAGACCAACATGGTTTGTTCGCCTTTGGTTTTTTAGCCTTGTTCTTATCAGGTTTAGTGTTAGCCTTCTTAGTGACTACCTTTCTATTTTGTCCTACAGTCACTACATTCACCTTCGAGCTCCCATGTTCCACAGGCAACACATGTCCCTATTTGGACTTGTGTTGTTCCTGTACTGAGATGTCCAACATCAAGTTAGTCTATGTGATCTCTCATTTCTATCTTTTCAGGTAGAGAGCAAACTCTTCCCAAGACTTAGGGAGCTTTTCAATCACAGACATCACTCGAAACTTCTCAAGCAAGACCATACCGGACTCACCCCAATCATGAACTAACATCTCAAACTCATGAACCTGTTCAGTCATGGATTTTCCATCCACCAGCTTAAAATCAAGAAACCTAGCCACAGAATACTTCTCAAATCCTTGAGAATCAGTATTATGGGTTTGGTCCAGCTTATCCCATAAGACTTTAGCAGTATAGGCATCTGATGAATAAACATCGAACAAGGTGTTCTCCACGGATGCCAAAATTGGCTCCCCTAGCCACCTCATCCTTCTCAGCCCATAAAGCATAAACCTTAACAGATTCAACTTTCTCTTGATCCAACCCAGGAGGATCATTCTGTACCACTAACAATAGACCCTTAACCGTTAACTAGACCTTCGTCTTTTTCTGCCAAAGAGAAAAAGAAGCTCCACCACTAAATTTATTAGGCATGCCCGATAAATCAATTGGATGGGGAAAACGATAGGTGGTCCAGTTAATGGTAGTAGTACCACCAGAACCAGAACCAGTCTCAACAATTTTAGGAACATCAGCAGTTTCGTTAACCATCTTGCTAATTAATTATATATAACTATAATCTCTTCAAGATTGTTGGTTATAATTCTAATTACACAGCAACAATGGGCAGTTATATATATAATAACAAGAACATGGCAAATAACCAACTAACGAAATAAAACACGAAGGCAATAACAAACTATAAAGACTGTAATTGACAAAGAAAGTAAAGAAAAAACTTATCTCTTATCGCTTTCCAAATTCTGATAAGAAGAAGAACACAACAGCTGAGTGGCCAAACCCTTCAAGAGGACTTGACTGTTCTTGAAGAGATTATTGCCCCCCACTTAAGCTGTGATGGAATGCAGCAATATCGCTTACATGATAAAACGGCAACAGATCAATCTAGCCACAGAACCAACAATGATCAACGGCGACTCGCACCTCAGTTTGCCCAAAAAACCTATGCAACTCATATATGTTTGTGAGGTAGGCACCGAGATTTGTGTCATTTTAATCTCAAGTATACCTCTCAATATATAGGCATCTCAAGTTGCTCTTCTTCTATTTTACTCGATGTGCTACACCAAGTAACAAAACAGAAAAAGTAAACAAAATGGGTTTTCCTTATTATTTATATTATATCCTGATTAATTAAAATTAATATTACAAAATATATTCAGAGTATGATTAAAATAATCCTTACTCAATATATTTTATATTAATAATTAAATAATCAATATAAATAATTAAACTTGTAATAGAAAAGAAAAATATAAGAGTTCCCACTAGCACTAGGCCACACAAGCATTCCACTTATGCTAGTAGTTGTAAACAACACTAACACAAGATACTATATAAACTTAATATTTTTCTTTTACAATACCAATGTGGGACAAAATCCCCATAACCCATTTCAAACAAGCAACTTTGTCTCAATATATTCATGGATTCCACTAAGAAAATATTTTAGATCCAAATATATAAGTTTAAGACCTCATATCAAGGAATAACATCCAAGTGTTAGTTTCCGGAAATCATATCAAGAACATATATAAAATATGTCTCAAACTTTCCATTTTCTAACATTCACAAAACATATCATATGCATATCATATATTTAGTTCAATCATCAATGAGTAGAAGTATCAAATATAATGAAAAGAAAAAAGCAATTGAAGAAATCACGTACACACAAATATATGAGGAGTTCAATTCAGAAAAACACAATATCCGTTTGTATATAAATAAATAACTGTTTTTCTTGAAACCACTCCAACATAATTTGCTACTACATGGCTAGTAAACGATGTGACATCTTCATCATAAGCTGTATAACTTCTTCCCTAACCTCACATAATTGATTTTGAATTCGGTCAGCTTCATCATCTTCAAGTTCCGATTCCAAAGACTGCTCGAGCCTTCTCATAATATCACTCTGGAAAATTAAGAACAGTTAAAACTGGAAAATTAAGAACAGTTAAAATAAGGCAACAACTTTAGTGCCAGAAATATAAACCAGTAAAGAAACACTAATTGATTCACTCCATTAACTTCTTTCACCTTACATCCCAAACACTGCCCTAGCCTTGTTAGAGAATGAAGCAAGGTATTAAAAACAAATAATGCAACAACTTTAGTTCCACAAATATATACAAAATAAAGGAAAACTTAGTTATTTATATGAAAGAAGGCTCTTGATCTTAAGTTATCAGTAAAACGCTCGGGATCTTGTAGCTGTCATTTGGATAGACAATGCTTTGGCTGTGTATTTTTCTTCTGCATGCCTTCATCAAAAAATTGTAATTATTAATTACACGAATGGATTTTAGTAAAACATTCTATTGTTTCTCATATATGTCGTACATAAAAGAAATTTCATTTTATATATAGGAAATTGTATATAAAATTATAAATTCAGTTCTCTACATTTCAAGTAAAATAATAACCTCAGCATATATTAAGCATATATTAGATAAGTTATTGAGCACCAAGTTCAAATTTCCAAAGGTAATAACAAATCATTAATTTAGTTCACTTATTTTTGGATTAACTTCCTTATAAATGAAAATTTTATATAATATGAACACAATTTTGAAAAATTTTAAAGTCATTAAACCTTGTGTATATAATACAACACATACAAAATGGAAAGTGTAAAAAACTGTACACTCAAAAACATGTCATAAACAAACATACCAAAATTAATTATTTGGAACAACACATTTGAGACCCTAAGTGAATAAAATAAAATAAATATAATTTATTTATTTTCTCATATTTTCATGCCGGCAATAAAAAACTCATCATCATCAATTTTACATACAATCATAAAAATCTATAATGATAAATTTATAATAAAATTTTGGATCAGAGCACGTTTTAATTTTTTAAGAATTATAACTAAATTAATTGGAAAATATATTTTCTCTATAACTTCTATGTTTCACTATAACATAACTATGATTTAAGACTTATCTAATGTAAAATTCATAGATCTAAACAATACAAAATAAACTTATAATCCATGAAAACAAGATACAATAGTGGGATAGAGAGATAATCATGATTTAAACTTATAAATAGCAAAATTTATAGATATGAAATTGAAAAATAAACTTACAACCCATGACGATAAAATAATTTGGACTAGGTCACGATGTTCTCTAGGTTGAAAATGATTGGATTGGATTAGATCACATTGAATTAGGGATATAAATTAGGTTTAGATGGATTATCTTGTGCAATGAGACCTAGCGGACACATCTAAAACTCATGTCTGGCAGTTAGATGAGATGAACTCATGTCTCGCCCTTAGATTAGTGAAGGGAAGCTACATAACATATATATAATACCTATATTTAAACTTTTTTTTACACAAAATGTATTTTAAATGAATTATTTTTTCATGTTTTAGAAAATATTCAAATATTTCTCTCAACATCAAATAATTTTTTACAAGACAAAAATTGAATAGAGTTAAAATATAATATAATTTTTCACATCAATTTTACAAAATTACATATTTCATAATAAAATTATTACTTAATTTTTATGAAATATTTAACAATCCGCATAACCCAATCAAAAATATATACGAATGAATCTAGGTAAACTAGTGACCAATATATTTTACTTATGTTCTTTTATATCTTTCATTAATATAACTATTTGAATTTACGCAAAATATTCTTTTAGTTATGATACTACATCTTGAATAAATTTTAATATTTTTTTTATTGCTAAATTTGATGTATTATAAACAAAGGGCACTACTAGAATTCTGTCAATACACATCGGTCCTTAGACATCGGTTGCTCAGACGACCGATGTTAAAGTTCTTTTAGATATGAGTTATTTTAAAACCGATGTTAATGCTTATATTAGATATCGGTCGAGAAAATAACTGTTGTCTATAATTATTTTTCAAAAATGAGAAACGTTAGTTAGACATCGGTTTTTTATATAACCTATGTCTTTGTCTTATAGACATTGGTTATATTTTACAACCGTTGTCGATGGTTAGCTTAAAAAAATTAAAAAAAAAATACGCGGAAACTTTCCCCCCTTTATTCCCCAAATATTCCCCATTAACAAAAAAACCCGTTTCCCCATTACCAAATTATTTTCCTCTCTCTCTCAGTTCACTCTGGTCTCTCTCTTCCATCTCTCTGGTTCTCTTTCTCTTCCATCTCTCTGGCTCTCTCACACACACCATGTCAGTTGATTGCAAGTATATATGGTTTCAATTAAACCCGGAATTGAAGAACACCTTCAATTACTCAAACTTCATCGACGAGAAACCTTAATTTCTGAACAGGTTTGTTTGTTCAATTAGGTTTAAGATAATTGAATTGAAAATCTGTTTTTATCCTTCAACAGTGGCCAATGAGCTGTTTCGCGATTTATATATATGCATAAATGTTATGATATTTTTGGCTTTTATGATTTCATTCTATTATGTTCGGGTTAACAGGCGATTGAAGATGCAGTAGCATAGGCATTTGTGGAACACTACTCAACATTCGATATGGACAGATCTTGTTTGCTAATATATACCAAGACAACTTTATGTTGACTTTCTAATTTTCTGTGTTTTTTGGTGATTAATGGATGTTTTTTGTTTTAGTTCTTAAAGTATGTAAAGGTTTTGATTTTGATACCTTGTTGACTAATATTGAAATTTGGTGTGTGGGTTTCTGATGTATTGCTTAAAAATTTAATCCTGATATTCTTCATCTCGATTTAGTTCTTAATTATTATTGGGTTTTGTTTTTTAAATTTTGTTTCTCTCTTTTTTTCAACAGGTTCAGAGGTTCGTTGAGCTTTACAGGTTTGTATTCACTTTCGTAGTCTTAAATTTTCCATTAATCTTAAACTGAGAGAGATAGAGATAGATGAGTCATAGAGAGAGAGAGAGTGTCTATGTGTGTGTTTTGCTGATTATAATAATTGGAGAATTTGAAAGATCTTGGATAAGCAAGTGTTAACGGTATTGATAGCGGTGGAAGATAAGATAGACAATGAGATCTCAGCTCTAGATCGTCTCGATTTGGAGGATATCAAGGTTTTGAGAGAGCGGAGGTTACAGCAGATGAAGAAAATGGCCGAGAAGAGGAGACAAGGGGTTGTGTTAGGTTATGGTGAGTACTTGGAGATTTATGTCGAGAAGGAGTTCTTTTCTGTTGTTAATGCTAGTGATAGCGTTGTTTGTCAATTTTATCGCGAAAATTGGTCTTTTAAGGTATGATTATTATGTGTATCTCCGTGTTCGTAATTAATTTTATGTTTTGTGTTGTATATTTTATGTAATGCATCAAGTTTGATATTGTATTAGTATTTGATGATTTTGTGGTGGAGTGAAATTACCCAACTGTTATTGTGTCGGTTTTTTTAATAAAAAGATTTTGTCAAATTGTGGTTTTAGATTAGAATTAGTTTGTTAAATGGACTATTATAAGAGTTGGTAAATAGCTATCAATTTATGCAAAGTGAGGCTAGATATAGGGTATGTTCTACTGATAATACAGGGTATGTTCTACAGTTTCCCTTATGATGATTATCAATGGGTATCTTGTCCTGGATTTTTTCATTTCTAAAGTTAACGAAATGTTGTTTGGGTTTGTGGTCTATACTGAAACTGCTGCATACGTGGCAATGCTTTCTTGATAGACTCCAGAGGTGTTGTAGTGATTCAAAGTCAAAGGATACAACTTTGTGTGCAAATAATGATAACTTTGTCAAACAGGTTTTTGGTGGTCGCCTAGTAAGCAAGGTAATCTTGTAATTAAATGCTTAGTTTTTACATAAATCTCTTTTACTCATTCACATATAAATGACTCTTTGTATGTGTTAAAAAATTTCAGCTGAAATGTTGCAATTACGAGCACTTATCTGATACTTATGAGCCCTCCATTGATTTGAGCCTGGAGATTAAAGATGTAACCACCCTCCAGGCTGCTCTTGAATCGTTTACAAAGCTTGAAAAGATAGAAGATCTAGATACAAAGTTCATTTGTGAAAACTGCTAGGAAGAAGTGTCGATTGACTATGGGAAGAAGTCCAAACTTGGGTTTACTGTCTACCCATCACCACAGGTTTCAACTTCTATCGTTGAACCCTACAACAGTGTCCTTTCAACCCATTCACTCCTGAAACACACCGATGTCTCTATTCTTCTGGACAATGAGGCCATTTATGACATTTGTAGGCGCTCGCTAGACATTGAGCGTCCCACCTACACCAACCTTAACAGGCTTGTTTCTCAGGTATCACTCTTCATGATTTTATCTAAATTTTATTGTTTTTACATTCTTATCTGGACCTGTGTACATTTTTTTAACTTCACCGAAACACACCCGAACATTTTTGCTCATTCTCTTCGGGAAGATGGTATAGGGGAATTATATTTTCTGAATTTCTTCTAATGCTAGTTCTTTAGTATTCCTAATCATTTGGTCTGTATATGTTTAATTCATGTGATTTCCTCCTTGACTACATCTCTGCGATTTGATAGTGCTCTGAATGTGGATAAGACTGAGTTCCAGACCAACTTGGTCCCATATCCACGGATCCATTTCATGCTTTCATTATATACCCCTATCATATCAGCTGAAAAGGCATACAATGAGCAACTCTCTGTGGCTGAAATAACCAACACTGTGTTTGAGCCGTCCTCCATGATGGCCAAGTGTGATCCTCATCATGGGAAGTATATGGCTTGCTGTTTGATGTATCGTGGTAATATTGTCCCCAAGGATGTCAATGCAGCTGTTGCAACTATCAAGACCAAGCGGACAATTCAGTTTGTTGACTGGTGCCCAACAGGATTCAAGTGTGGAATCGACTATCAGCCCCTACTGTTGTTCCTGGCGGAGACCTTGCCAAGGTTCAGAGAGCTGTCTGCATGATTTCAAACTCCACCAGTGTGGCTGAGATGTTCTCCCGCATTGACCACAAGTTTGATATCATGCATAATATTGGTAATTTTTTAATGCTTCATGTTCTATAACCATTTAATTATAACTTTAGTATATGCTCACCATTTGTGTATTTATAGTAGTTTTGAGATCTATATGCTACTTCAGGGCATTACTACTCTTTCCTTCGTTCTGCCCCAAACACCTGGTACAAGTTTGATGACTCAAGGGTGAGCACATGTCCTCTATTTGTTTAGTGTCACCTACCTTATAAACTGATATATACTAATTGATTCTCTCATCACTGTTTCAGTTTATGCATCAGATATCTTTTAAAGGATTGGAATATTTTTAGGCGAGACATATCTCTTTTTATTGATTAGAAGCATGGTAAAGAAAATTGGAGCCCGCACAAAAGGGGATGACTTGAATACTAGAAATAGAAATATGATTGATTTTACACATTAGTTGTACTTTGTTTAGAATGATTAACATATTTGATATTAGTTGTACACATTGAGAATTTGTTGATCTTGAATTTAATTGAGTAATTATATATATATATTGGTTGAGTTTTGAGAATTAAGTTTTTTAATACATTATCTAATATTCGATATTAATAAAGGGATATTAGCACATATAAACAAGGCAATAACATCAATTCAAAAATAAACACCTGATGTCTATTTATCATATTAACATCGGTTATTTAAAAAATAAACGATGTCTATTGTTCAAATTGACATCGGTTATTTAGAAAACAATCGATGTCTATTGTTCAAATTAACATCGGTTCTTTAAATACAACCGATGTCTAATAGGTTATAGACATCGGTTTTTTATTTATAATCGATATTGTTTTATAAATATAGCTTGTGTGTTATAGTTTTAAATAGGTCTAATAGTCATAATATTATATTTCTGAACTTGACATTACACAATTATATAACATCAGTGTGAATTAGACATCAGAAATTTTCCAGAAACGATGTGTAATATTATATAGATATCGGTTTTTAATCGATATATATGAGAAAATACATTTAACATCAGTCGCGAAGACATCATACATTTTTTACATAGACATCGGTTTTTAACCGATGTCTAAGGTCTTTTTTCTAGTAGTGGGGATTAACCCTTCGCAACTCTAAGACATGCCATAACGAGGAAAACTATCTATAACCAATCTAAAAATATGTAGATTGGAGATAGAAAGACCAAAAAGCTATAAACTAGGAACAAGTAACAAGGTCAGGTCTTTTACAAATAATTTTGGAGAACCAAATAGAAGTAGCTAGTCTAGCATTAATATCGTGGATGATCCCTTGGAGAAGCTTGTGAGGACCAAAGACTCCCTACCATGAGCACGAGCATTCCGCTCACGCCTGACATGATAGAAAAAAATCTGGATGTAGCAAAGGGCCACTAAACTCTTGGATTTGTCCTCAAGGTGGAGAAGAAATTGCAAAAACTCAAGCCAAGAATTGCCAACAACCGAGAGCGAGAGAGAAGCCATCAACCTGGCCAGGATCCAACTGACTATAGGTACAAAACAAGAACAGATGGTTAATTGTTTCATGAGCAGAAATGCAAAGATAACATTGCTGACAAGAAGTAATACCAAATTTGTGGAGGCGCACTAGAGTGTTGAGTCAACCATGACAGGTTAACCACATGTGGTGAGCGTAACGAGTGACACGTAACTTATGCCAACCTGCATTGTGCCAAGTAACCAAAGTGCCTCTATTTCGAATAGAATCCAAATGTTCCAAACCTTGATTTTAGAAGCATCAATACCGTCCCAAAGTAAATAGTCATGGTCCGAGGAGCTGATGGGAGGGAAATCAAAGCATTGTAACCATTGATCAAGCAACGAATCAAGGTGATGGTCCCTTAGGTTAGGTCTGGGAAGATTCCAACAGCCCCTGCTAATAATTCTACTTACCTTATCACAGTGGTGAAGCCCACATTGAGAGATAATCAATGAAGATTTAGTGTTTGCAAGACAAATATTTCCCTACCACGGTTCAAACCATAAGGACATATTTTCCGCGATAACAATCGAGTAGGAGATAAATTACAGTGCCTTTGAGCGAAGTCTAAGGATTTTCTTCTAAATCCAAGAAGCATCAGTTGGTAAATCGAGAGTCCAAAAGTGTTTATTCTACAACACAGTTTTGTTAACCTATATAGGCCAAAGAGACATATTATGAGTGATAACCCGAATGAGATGATTCGGAATTTGAGCTCGATTTGAGTGCCATATTTGTTGGCTTAATAAATATCAGTTTTATATGTATATTCGGTCCATAAATTGATCGTATTTAGTTAAATACAATCAACAACAGTTGTATGTAGCTAAATGTGACCGAATTTGTAATCATTGTATTTAGCAGTTTTTCTTGTAGTGACAAGTATGGTGAATTTCAAAAAATAGCCTCTTCATTATTTTGAGTGAAGTTAAGACGGTGGATATGTTAACCACGGTGGATTAACAAAGATATACTTGGTCTATTTTTACGATAATTAGACACTTTAAAAGTATTTTTGATAAATTGGCCCACTGAAATAAGTATAAAAAGCTTTAAAAAAACCTGGAGGAATTTTTATATAAAAGAATGTATTTTAATTAGAATATTTTTTAAATTAACTAGGAAAGCAAAAGTATGTTTTCAAGATAATAAGCTCATAAACCACCTCAATTACTAACCAAATTTTTTAAGGTTTGGTTTTAATAATATAGCATACTAAGTTAATAATCATTACGGTTGTTATGTTTAATGAGGCTCCTATAGTAGCTTCTTGAAAGTTAATATGATTGGTGGTAATAATATTGAGAATTCTATGTTTTGGGTGGTTGAAATAGAATCTCAAGATTATCGAGGTTCTGGTCATGTTCAATGTGAAGATCATGGAACTATTTATGATGATGAAGATGATGAGTTTGATATGAAACTTTTCATTCTGAAAATATGCAGGCACATGAACAATAGCAGTTCAAGGATATTTTTACTTCGCCGGATCAAAACAAGAAAAGTTTCACTTCGTTAGATCAAACAAGCCTATAAAGAGGTTCAAAATCTTGGGTAAATTAAGCCTTAATTTGAAAACTATGGAAAAGTTATTGCAGTAGAATATGCACTCTCGGTGAAGAATGATGAACATATATCCTTCAAAGAAGATATTCAAAATAGTAATAGTGAGATTTGGTTGGCACTGATGGAAGAAGAGACGGTTCAGTGACTAGAAATGAACCAAACTTGGGATTTACTCCCATTGCCTAGAGGTTGAAAAACTATTGGTTACAAGTGGGTGTACAAGAAAAGAGAAGGCATCTTAAAATAAGGTGATACAAGGTACAAGGCGAGGTTCATAGCGAAGCAGTATGCATAAAAGAAAGGAATGGATTATGATGAGATTTTTTCTCTGCTTGTGAAGAACAGGTATATATAAGCATGATTAGGTATATTGCTAACTGGAAAAAATATTACTAAAAATAATACTCTATTTTTTTTAATATTCTAGTATATGATCCTTTAATTGTATTTGAAAATAATAATAACAAATTTAAATAAAAGAATGTCAACTTGATAACCCATGATCAAATTCCTCCAAGTAGAATTATCTTTGTTGTTTAATGCAAGTATTCCATAAGATATATAGAGCATAGTAAAATCTATAAGAGTATACAACTTTAAAAGTACCAATATTCATAAAGATTCATACATAATTAAATTCCAAAAATATTAGTCATAATAATTCACAACATATATCTGACATATATTTAGATTAGAGCTAGCCAACTAGATCGACATCTTATTTGTAATATTTTTTATTAAATAAATTAACTTTCAAAAATAGATAATCACCAAAATTACCACTTTTCAAGATGTTTGGCCCAGCTTACCCACCAGATATGCCAAACCGTGCACCGTTACTTCTTTTTTTAAATAAATGGGGTGATGCGCATTATCATCATGCATATCAAGTCGTGATATGTATTCTCCATATGCGTGTCAAAAGCTGATACATATTACATAAATATGTATATGGGCTGATGCGGTAGATGAAACTCCGCACCATCCTGATGGTATATGGGTGTAGACGTTGCACAACAATGAAGTTCAATTCCCTATTAACTCGTACAATATTTGCTTCTGAAAAGACAATTTTCACTTTATTACTATAATATAGTAGCAATTTTCAGGAAATAGAATACATATTTTCAAGATATGGCGTGTCAGGATTCCTCCATTCAAAAGCATGGGTGCCCCAAAAGTAAGTACGATGTGTTTATATTTGAAAACTTCATGAATGTGATTATATCTATATATATATTTGTATGTGGATGACATGCTTATTACTTTAAAATGCAAACCTACATAAAGATCGGCTGAAATCTCAACTTAAGGAGGAGTTCAAGATGAAAGACATGGGCGCCAAGAAATTTGTTAGGTATGGAGATTAGAAGAGAGAGGTTGAAACAGAATTTACTCTTAAGTCAGAAAGGTTATATTGGACGAGTTATTGCAAGGTTGGGGATGTAGAGTGCTAAACCAGTGGTGTCTCTATTGGCTAGATATAATATTTTTCAAATAAGTAAAATGTATATTGCGAATTTAAAGGGCACTATAAATAAATGTTTATGTTTTGATGGTGATACATGTAAGGTTTGCATATTTGTGGACTCATTAAGCAGATGATCTTGACAAATGATGTTCTGGATACCAGTATTTATGTGTTTAGTGTACATGGTGCTCTAGTAAGTTGGAAATCGATGTTATAAGCTACGGTGGCACTTTCTAGTAAAGGGTCGAGAGACGGCCATTGCAGAGAGATTTTTTGAAGGAAACATTATGGTTCGGAGTTTTATATATCACTTATGTTGGCAAACAAACAGAAGAAACTATGTAATATGTAAACTGGAGACAATTGGTATATAACAGACTTTTCTTCTTCTTATTCTTACAACTGATTGTAGGCTGTCAATTTATAGTTCCAACAGTGAGTTTGGTACATGAATAAGTAATAAAGATTATCTCCTGGACTTCCTAATTCACTGAACTAGACATTAATAATCATGCATGAACTTAATAACATACTAGATACATGAACCAGACTAATCAAGTTTAATTTTTAACACCCCCTCTTAAACTTGATCTCCTTTTGTAACTCCAATCCAAGCACGCAGCCTAACAAAATCTTCAAATTTCAGCGGTTTTGTGAAAATATCCGCAATCTGATCTTTTGTCTTGACATAGTTCAACTCCACTTCTTTCTTTTCAACACATTCTCTTATGTAATGATATCTAGTGTCGATATGTTTATTGCAATCATGATAAACGGGATTCTTTGCCAAAGCAGTGACAAACTTATTATCAACGTATATTGGCGTTGCTTCTTCTTGAGGAATGTGAATCATCTTTAGTAATCTTCTCAACCATATTGCGTGACAAACTGATAATGCAGCGAAAACATACTCAGCTTCACAAGTAGAGAGAGTCATTATAGGTTGTTTCTTTGAGCACCAGGTGAAGGCAGTGTCTCCCAGGAAGAATATAAACCCAGTGGTGCTCTTATGATCATCAACATCTCCTCCCAAATCGCTATCGCTATAGCCATAAAGTTTAAAATATGTAGATGGAGAGTATCTCAGACCATATTCAAGAGTACCTTTGACGTAACGCAGTATCCTTTTTGCCATTTTCATGTGAGTAATAGTAGGTGCTTCCATATATCTACTAATCAGACCAATGCCATAAAGAATATCAGGTCGAGTGCACGTTAGATATCTGAGGCTTCCAATGAGACTTCGATAAAGTGATGGATCGATTCTGGTACTACCATCAAAGTTTGACAATTTAGTTTCACAAGAAATAGGAGTACTTGTTGACTGACAATTATCCATCTTAAAAAATTTTAGAAGCTTCTCTGCATAACCTTTCTGGGAAACAAAAATGTGATTTCCTTTTTGTTGCATTTCCATTCCTAAATAGTATGACATGAGACCAAGGTCTGTCATTTCAAACTCCAGTGTCATTGCCCTTTTAAACTCTTCAATCAACTGCACATTATTTCATGTGAATATCAAATCATCTACATACAAACATACTACCAGAAAACCTCCATTCTCATCATTTTTAATATAAAGAGCATGCTCATCTGGACACTTGATAAAACCATGATCTTGAAAATACTTATCAATTCGGCTATACCATGCACGAGGTGCTTGCTTCAGCCGGTACAACGCCTTCTTTAACTTCAAAACTTTGTCTTCATGACCTTTAATAATGTATCCTTCAGGTTGTTGGATGTATACTTCCTCTTCGAGATAGCCGTTTAAAAATGCTGACTTCACATTCATTTGAAATATATTCCACATGTTTTGGGCAGCCATAGAGATGATTAATCGTATTGTTTCCAAGCGTGCAACAGGGGCAAATACATCTTCATAATCAATTCCATGCTTCTGACTATATCCCTTGGCGACGAGTCTCCTTGCGCATTCCTCTTCACTTTATACACCCACTATGTGCCAATTGCCTTATGACCTTTAGGAAGTGTAGCGAGCTCCCATGTATCATTTCTTTTGATTGATTTAATTTCCTCATCCATTGCATGCTTCCAATCTTTATTCATCTTCGCACTTTCAAAAATCAGTGGTTATGTTTCAACGAATAAACAGAAATAACTTGGATTATAATCGACATAGAAACTTGGATTATCAACCTCACTTGAATCTGCATAAATCTCAGAAAGTCTTTTTGTACGAACTGGTCCTTCAGAAGATTCATCATTACTAGATGATCGAGAGGCATTAGGTGAGTGAGGCGGTGTAGCTACATTTTCTCTTGCAACCGAATCTTCTTCGAGGAGAGGAAAAATCAAAAATTCTTCTTCTTGAGAGATATCCCGGTTCCAGCAACTTTTTTTCATCAAATTGAGCATCTCTACTAATAATAATTTTTTCAGTAACGGGATTATAAAACTTGTAACCTTTCGTGCCTGGATTGTAGCCAATGAAAACACACTTTTCACTTTTAGATTTGAGCTTTAATCTTTTTTCATCAGGAACATGTATATAGGCAATGCTTCCAAAGACACGCAAGTGCGAGACAGTAGGCTTTTTACCACTCCAAGCTTGTTCGGGGGTCACACCCTGAACACTTTTTGATGCTGATAGATTTAACAAATATACTTCACATGAAACTTCCTCCGCCCAGAACTCCTTTGGCATATTTTTGCTTTTAAGCATGCTACGTACCATGTTTAAAATGGTTCTATTCTTGCGTTCCACAACACCGTTTTGCTGCGGTGTTCGTGGAACTGTAAGGAAACGATGAATTCCATTATCTTTGCAAAACTGATTGAATTCAGTGGATGTAAATTCGCCTCCTCGATCGGTTCTTAAAGTTTTGATGTAACAACCACTCTCTTTCTCTACAAGAGCTTTGAATTCCTTGAAGACTCCAAAAGCTTGATCTTTTTACTGCAAAAAATAAACCCATGTCTTGCGAGAAAAATCATCAATGAAAAGCAAAAAATAATTTGCTTTACCATATGATGAAGGTCTGATCGGTCCGCATATATCAGCATGAACATGTTCCAATTTCTTTGTTGCTCGAAATGTCGCCTTTTGTGGGAAGCTTCTTCTTACTTGTTTGCCGAAAATACATTCTTCACATATATGATTAGGATGATTGATTATGGGCAGACCATACACCATATTTGATGATAACTTTAGGCTTTCAAAATTAAGATGGCCAAATCTCAAGTGCCATATCCATGAAGTGTCTTCAACACAAGTTTTCAAACATTTCGGATGATCTACCTCAATATTGAGCAAAAACATTCTATTTTTTGTCATTGGAACTTTTGCAATCAACATATTCAAATCATTTTTCAAAGTTAAATGATTTTCTTTCATGTGAATATCATAACCCATCTCAAGTAATTGTCCCAAACTCAATATATTTGTCTTCAGATTAGGAACATAATAAACTTGAGAAATTAGAATATGATTTCCAGTTCTGGAACGAATAAGAACATCATCTTTTCCTCTGATTAGCACTTTGGTGTCGTCTCCAAAAACAATATTTCCTATCACCATTTCATTAAAAGTTAAAAACAGCTCCTTATTTCCACTCATGTGATTTGCTGCTCATGTGTCAAGATGTCATACTTTTCTATCTTTTTCTTCTCTGTTTGCAATTAACAATAGCAATTCTTCATCCTCCTTTGCTTCCACATAATTAGCTTTCTCATCTTTTTTAATATTTGAGTTCCTACATTCATTGGCATAATGACCATATTTTTGGCAAGCATAACATTGAATATTTGATTTATCATACCTTCTGTATCCGCCTCTTTTAGCAACATGATTTCCACGTCCTCTTGAGTAGTTGAATGTCCTTTCATTATTAAAAGTTTGGCTTTCGGTAGATCGGCCACGACCTCGACCAAAATTTCCACCTCTGCCTCGGCCTCTTCCTCGTTCATGATTTTGTACTCTTTTTTGGTATTGTTTCTGCTCTTTCATGTTATTTTCTCCATACGAGACATTAGTTTGAAGAGTGTGAGAATCTGGTTTTTCCTTCTTTATTAATCTCTCTGCATATGCTTGTATAGATCCCATGAGTTGATCGATAGACATGGCTTCCGTATCATTTGCTTCTTCAATAGAGACTCCGACAAGCTTAGCTTAGTGTTGAGAGATCTGAGAATTTTATCATTAATACGTTCATCATCAATCTTTTCTCCGTAACGCTTTATTTGATTGACCACTGAGGATACTCTTGTAAAATAGTCTTGGACTGATTCAGTTTCCTTCATATGTAATGCTTCAAATTCACCGCGTAGAGTTTGAAGACGGACCTTTTTTATGTTATCGATTCCCTTGAAATTGTTCTCCAATATTTCTGAGGCTTCTTTTGCCTTAGTTGCTACAGCAACTTTCTCAGACATGGCTTCATCTAAGCCCATGTGAATGATGGAGAGAGCATGCTGATCTTTCTTCTGAATTTGCTACAACACATTCTTTTAATTTTGATTCAAGATGGCTTCATTCTCTGGTTCTTGAAAACCTTTGTCAAAAGTCTCCCATATATCCTGTGAGCCCAACAATGCTCTCATGCGAAGACACCAATGGCCATAGTTCTCCTTGGTAAGTTTAGGCACAACAAAAGGAAATGAGTTACTCATTTTTTCACAAGCTCTGATGCCACTCTGTTGGCAAACAAACAGAAGAAACTATCTAATATGTAAACTGGAGACAACTGGTATATAACAGACTTTTCTTCTTCTTATTCTTACAACTGATTGTAGGCTGTCAATTTATAGTTCCAGCAGTGAGCTTGGTACATGAATAAGTAATAAAGATTATCTCCTGGACTTCCTAATTCACTGAACTAGACATCAATAATCATGCATGAACTTAATAACATACTAGATACATGAACCAGACTAATCAAGTTTAACTTTTAACAACTTATTACTTTATGTGAAACATCATAGAGGGTGATGATGTTTCTCTGTTGGAGGTGTACACAAACAAAGGGCTACAAGTCAACAATAGAATACTTGTACAAATTACAAGTTGGCAATAGATTGCATTGGGAGCTACAAATCGACTTATACGTTTTCTTGTAGCTAGAATTCGACCTCATAAAGGCACATGGGTGCTACAAGTCGGCAATGTAGATGTTAGGCTTTCTAGAAATCGACCATGGGGCCCTTGAAGCTACTTTTGCTTTTTTGAAGCTAAATGTTGACCTTGTACTACTCCTAATCGACCATAATAATATATCAAATGAAGTCTTTACTTCCTTAGAACTCAACCAAAGAGAGGGGAAAGAAGCTTGGTGGTGACTTGACACTTCCTAGGATGCTACAAGTTGCCAGTATGCTTTCTAGAGTGCTACAAATTTCTAAGAGGAGAGAGAATTATTATAAATCGACCAAAGGCTTTCATTTATTCCTACAAATCGACAAATACAAGTCTAAAAGCTTGTAATTAGAGTATTTTGAAGCCTTTAAGCCATTTTTGTATGCAATAAGTTGTAGTCCTTTATATCTTAAAGTCTTCTGTCTTAAAATCTTATAATCCTCAGGTCCTCATAATTAAATCCATCAACATTAACCTTGATTATGAATACCACTAAACAATTTTTCTGAAAATAATACTTAGTTTCTCTTCACGGATCATTGATGCCTAGTGTAATTGGTCTGATTCACAGGCGACTAGTTCCTTTCTCAGGCCTTCGTATTATAACTATACAAACCGCTATTAAATTCTCTATAATATCGATTCAACTTCAATTATAATCCTCCAGGTCTTCACATTAACCCTGATAACTGCTTCTAATGACTTCAACCTTATTCCTTCATTTCCTGAACATGTAAATAAACTTCATACGGACTTTTTTTGACATCTTCTTCACTGCAGCTACCAAGATCACTATATATATACCAAATCATCATGTGTATCTATGTGTTTGAACACGAAGAACAAAACAAAATGTAAGATATTAGTTTAACAAAATTTAAGAATAAAACCCCGGTTAGTTGGGCTGGGCTTTTATAATTTAAGTAGATTAGGTTGATTTCTAGTTTCCAATTTAAAATTGGTTTGTATTGGAGTATCCCCTATATATATATATATATATATATATATATGCCTTCATTCCGTGGAGAACCATCTTCTATGGAGAACCATTGTTTTTATTATAGAATCTCATCATAAATTGTAAATTTTATTTTAAAAAGTATATGATTCAATGCTAATCTAGAATAATAAATATAATAAAAAGTTTAACAATTAAAATTTGATATAATTCCGTGATTTTAAATTTGATTCTACAGTGGAATAATTTTTAAAAATTGTGATTCTACTGTGATTCTGCTATAGAACTGATTTAAACTTTTTTAATAATTTCAATGATTTTTTAAATAAAAAATCGTGTAACTTCAATTTTTAACTTGATAATTAAAATTTATAACTATATATGATGAAAAATAAAATAATTATATATTTTATATATTTTTTAAATAATAGTTCTCCACGATTCTCTATATAAGAGGGTATACATGGAGTGCTACCCTATATATATATATATATGTGTGTGTATGTGTGTGTGTGTGTTCATTATAAAGCAATAATATCTATTGGTGATGATGGGCATAAAAATGTTTTCATCAAAGGAGAAACCATCCTTCTTCAAATTGACCTTTCAAGGTCTAACACAGTTATTCCTTGATCCATAAAATGGCATGACATTTCCCTTCCCACTGAATGGGTTTTAGAAGGGGTAGCCCGCCCTAGATTACCGGAAAGATTAGAACCAAACACACAAATACACCAAGTTCACCAAGATGATAATGGAAGAGTCACTCTTGCATTTGATCGATCATCCCGAGCCCCTTTTATTAGTTCTCGATATTTTGATGCTTCCTCAAGAACCTTAAATTTAGGAAGTATTTCTCAAATTCCTTCTATCATTAACACTTCCTCAGGACCAAGATACTCTACATCAGATATACCCAATACATCTATGGGTGGTGTAGATTATTCTTCCAATATATCTCACCCTTTCTATAAACAAAGTCAATTACCACCAAACCAAAATACGGTTTCCCCTTCATCACCAATGGACATTATTGCTTTGTAATGAATTCAAAAGATTAAAGCAACCGGAATTGATCCTTCTAACAATTTATAGTTGTGAGTTTTAACTTGAAGTGTCATGTTATGGATTATGTCTTTAAGAGAAATGGATTAATTTGGATAGCAACTAAAAGAGATGGGTCCATTATATAGACTTGATTTTATGGAACTTAATAGAGAGTCATTGAACTCAAGGAATCTAGCATCTCTTAACATTGCTAATATTGAGGTGTCTAATCCTTCTTTGGTTAAGGACTTAATTCTTACTTGGACTAGATCGATATGAATGTAATTGTATGATTTTGATAGTTTCAATAGGGAACTTTTGGTGAGAAGGTGAATTATTTCGAATGATTTTGATAGGTGTATGTCATCCCTTTCTTCGGTTTTGATGGAAGAACTTGAACTATACCATTTTGTATCATAAACTTGGCTTTTTGGGATTTTTGGGATGTCCCAACGATCTATTGCTTTTTGGAGGTTTTCGACTTTGGTTTCCTCACTATGTGTAATATTTCTTGAGTTTGACGTACTAGTGGAAGAGTTTGAAAGGGATGTAATTCTGCAGAATACAGAATCCATGTTCTAGGTACAAAAAAGACGTAGGCTAAGCTTTTGCTTACAATCCTAGAGAAAACGGGTTTACTGCCTCTTATGGACTTATAACCGATAAACTAGGTAAAACGACTCGGCAAGGGTTTAGCTACAAAAGTTAAGAACTAAGAACAGAGAAATAGTAGTCAACAATATTACAACTCCCTTATGGCTCTGATACCAAACGGACGTTATAGGACCAACAAATATTAGTATAAACATTAACAAATATTAATATAAACAGTAGGAAAGAGTAATATAGTAAGACTAAGACATGGTATGCATATTATATATATATAACTAACTCATGGCAAAACATAAGAATTAACACAAAATATTAAAACATGATAAGAACAAAAATAGGATTTGAAATTACTTGGAAACGCTTTTGATTATATAACTGAAAGCAATCTGCTAGTCTTTGTGTACAATTTGAGAAAATTTGAGAATAAACTTCGAAAATATGAACTGCTATATATATATATATATATATATATATATATATATATATATCTTACAACATTTACACACCACCACTATCACTAACACATACAAATCTGTAGTAGATACTAACAATTATAACGGGTAGTTTATTATTATTTTTATAAATACAGTTATGAATATTGATTAAAAGGCACAAATCGCTAAATTACACACCGGCACCATCACGCATACAAATCTGTAGTAGATACTAACAATTATAACAAGTAGGTTATTATTGTTTTTATAAATACAATTATGAATATTGATTAAAAGGCACAAATAACTAATTTAATGGAATATAAATTAGTCATTTATTCAATATATATTAGTGATATTTGTAGTACGAATAAGTGGTTTTAATGGTTTAGCTGTAGAAATTGCTAGCCATTAAAATCTGATAATTATTTATTCATGTATAATAGATACATCATGATTATTTATATGTTCATGCATCATAAATACATCATGATTATGCTGATGGTTTTAAAGGAAAATGGTGCATGAGAGTTGAAATAGGTGATCAATCATAAGTTGCCTCATTTTTATTTTCATGCAATTTGATGTATTAATTGGTAGTGAAAATAGACTTAGTTGAAATATTAGGATTTTTCGGTGATGATCAGAGTTGTTGGAGTCGTGAATACGAGGAGTCCTTTGTATACATGTATAGTTATGATGAAGCCTGTATATATATATGTGTTTGAACCACGGAGAAAGAAATAAAACCTAAGATATTGGTTTAAAGAGATATAACCGTCGTTGGTTGGCTGGGTTGTTATAATTTAAGCGGATTAGGTTGGTTTTTATTTTCTAATTTAAAAATTGGTTTGTATTGGAGTATCCCCTATATATATTTTTTTATATAGAGAACCGTAGATAACCCTTAATTATATCGTAAAATTTCCTCAAATTCGTTACTAATGTATAATAATAATTATATTTAAATATAGTAAAACGTTTAAAAATTGAAATTTTAAAAAAAATGATTTTAAATTTGATTCTACTGTGAAATAATTTGGGATAAGTGTGGTTTTACTGTGATTCTATACAGACCCACTTTAAACTATTTCATCAAATTTCAATAATTTTTTTAATAAAAACCTGTGCAACTTTATTTTTAATTTGGTAATTAAAATTTGTAACTATATGTGATTAAAAATGAAAAAAAAAATTTGTATTTATATTTTTTAAATAATAATTTTTACGCACCTCTACCTAAGGAAGCCCGGCATGGATTGCCACTCTCTCTCTCTATATATATATATATATATATAATATAATATATATATATATATTGCATAAATTAAAGTACATAAGTTCCAATATATTAATATTTAATGGTAAAAAAGCCCAACTCCACCTTGTGATATTCATAATTGAATATATTTGATTCATGCCTCCTTTGAATGTGTACGCGTCAATATCTTCTCCCACACAAAACTTGTGACATTCAACTTTAAACATATTGCATAGCCTATGTATGCTTGCATAGCCTAGTTAGTTCTTTGTGTTAGGGTGTCATTCCCAAGCTACTTTGAAGTCGCTTTCTTTAGGCAATCTAGATGTCGTTTTAGGTAGCTATCAATTTAACTGTCTAGGTTATAAAAAACCAACATTCGTACATATAAATGTAAATGGAAAATGTTAGAGCTACAAAATGAGTTACTAAAATAGTTATAAATAACACATGTCACATGTTGATTGACTAAATATAAATGACCCCGTGCAGTTACATTAATAGGACCAATTAAATTTTTTCATTGTGTCACATCACCCATGCCATGTCATTTTGTGATAATTTTTTGTAACTATCTTTTTTCCCTCTAGCATTACTCAATGTAAATTGCCTATATAGATTTATATCCTGAACTCTAACAAACAACTATTACAGCAACCAAAATAGGGTACACCATCTAGAGAGAATACTGAGTCAAGTACAACAACTTATAGTACTTAACAGAAAAATGGTTCGAAGATCTTCAACACAAAGAAGTCCTAGCTGTGAATCTTTCCTGCGAGTCCTGCTGTTCCAGGGCCGACCTTTCCTGCAAAAAAATTGCTCATGTATGTAAATGCTAATAGATGAAATTATTTGACATTTAGGTCTCGCTGTACCAATATATAACATACAATAAAAATTCTCATCAACAGCTTGTTTCCATTCTTCTCAGCAGAGGGAAGGCCGAGATTAGATGTACCGTTTGACGTCTTCAAATGTTGGGAACCTTTTATTACCCTGATAATATATGAGAAGATAATGTGAGTGGTGTATGCATTACATATGAGAATATAATTTTAATATAGATTTGACATCAAAAATGGTGAAAAGTTTGCTAGAAAATTTTACCTGCTCACGCCAATCCCAAAGACACTAGTGATGACCTGTTTTCTCCATCTCATTAGGAATCAACTGCTCATGGCCAAGAGAGACAAGCTTGGTGAACTGTAAATTAGTACAAAATTGTCATTAATAATACTGTTGTGCACGTTTTAAATAATAATTTTTTATTGTTTATTCTAATAGTTTATTTTAGAATTATTAGGCTGTTGAATATTGGTTGTTGGTTGGAAATCTACAATACTCTAAATATTACTCCCTCCTTGTCTAACTTGACTTTTTTAAAGTCCAACAGAACCAACTTTAACTAATATTTAATAAGTATTGTTAAGCGTATAAATTAATAGAAAATGTTATAAAAAGTTTATAAGATAAAGTATCAAAATTAATTTTTCAATTTTTCAAAATATAAACATATATTCATGTTCAAACTATAATAAATTTGACTATAAATAGTAGAGAAATGGGAATGGCACCGAGGTGGTAACTTTTAACATTATATTTGCAGGTTATCATTAATTAGATTTTAGAAATGGGGCCAATTAATATTTAATATTTAATGTATAAAATTAGTGTAGTGGAAGAATATATGTTCCAACAATCGATATATTAGTAGAAGGGGGTTGAATACAAATTAAAAAAATTCAACTTTTTGGCTTGAACAATTGTTAAATTGAAATAAGAATACATGTAGTTTTTTTGACTTGCAATCTGAGTTATATATTTAACAAATAATCTATGTAAATTACAAGAATTTCACAGTTGCTTTTTACATTTTTCTAAGGGATGGTGCTCTTAACTAAGCTCTATTAAAATCCTAGTTTATTATTTTTTAGAGAATACACTGCTCATACAATTACAATGCTTCTTCATTCTCTTTCCTATGAGACTTGACAAATGAGACAAGATTTTATCTTAATATATTCCTTTGAATATCCGTCCAATTTTCCTTGGATGGAAATGGAATATATCTACTTTTTCACTATCCAAGATCACATACTCATTTTGTCTTGACTTCCATTTTTTAAACTGAGATCTTTTATCACCCATGTATCTCTGCTCTGGTATCTCTCCTTAGTAAAGTCACTATCAATTGCTACTTGTTACTTTAGCAATTGACATTGTAATCTTCTTAGCCATTGATGGGAAGATCCATTAGCCATTGAAAGTTCATTCTTCATAGCTACTTATAGCTTACTTCATTTAACTAGAATTACATGGCATCTAGTATTTACATTAGCCATCCTATTCTATCTATCCATTGTGTCAGTGATGATTATGAAATGAACAATTACAATATTGACCATAAGTTGAGATTTACATGAAAAATGCTACAATTTCTTTACATAGATAACCTACTCTATCAGTGGCTATCACAAAATGATAGTTGAACCATCGAATAGTTATTAGCTACCTAATGAAATATTATATTATATGTTTTGTTCTTATAGCATAGAAATGTACAGAAATGAATGGGACATCGGAAAAAGAAAGTGATGGATTTAATTGGGTGTAGTTAATTTTTGATATTAAAAATTTTACAACTTTTGATAAGTTTTAAAATGTATGGAAATGAATGTGACATGAGACAAAAAGGAAAGTATATATAATGAATGGGACACACTGAGTATTAACTAAACTTGAAATTTAAAATAATAATATAAATGAATCAATTCATTTATAACATATGATGATACTTAATATGTATTTATTTATATTTTTATTGGAATCCAATTATGTTATTTTAATATAAATAATCTACTTGTGTATCAATGCTTTAATCTTAAATATATTATTTATGTAAATTTAAATTTATTTAAACTATCTCAAGTAATCATTATTGATCAATTTAACTATTTAGTTGATTCATAAGTAGATTTTAGTTATATTTTATCCTTACATTTAACTTTTTATGGATATTTAATTACACCTATTTTAACATGTTATTTTAGGAATCAAGAAATTATTATAAAAAAAAATGTAAAATTGAAATTTTGGAATTAAGTTAGTAAAATTTAATTTGTTTGATAGATTTTGAAGCCTCGCTTCGGTTAACAAGTCCAATGCACGTCTTTAAGTAGACACTAGGAGGGGGATGCTTTTTTTCTATGGTTTCAATATATATCATCTTCAATGTATGCAATTTGCATTAAACAATCAATATTGACTTGTTAGTGAGATTTCACATATCAATATTATAAATATTGCTTAAACTGGAAAGTATGGGGCAAAAAACTAAGTCAAAAATAGATACTAATGAAAAAAATTAATATATAAAAAATATTGAGTTAATATATATGAAAGAATGTTACCTCGACATATTTTAATTCTTTTTGGAGCGAAGCCTTCATTGTTTACGATAAGATTTTCGTATCAACCTAAAAAAAAACTTGATGGCTGGAACTTAGTAAACCCTATAGATGACTTTAAAAGTATCCAAAATCATATGTTGTTTTTGATAGAAATGTCATGTATTAAGTTCAAAAACATTAGACATAAAAATCACATCAATAACAACTAAAAGTAACAATTTCTAGGCAACCTATACTGACTACAAATATAAAATATCGACCACATTAATAAGAAAAAATAGGTGTATCCTTACCTACTAGTCGGTATATATTGGTCTTTACTAGGTAAAACCCAATAACGTCTATGGAATGATAATGACCAACTCGGCCGCTCCTTATACCGACAAACTATATTGACTGGCAGGCGGTCCTAACAAATTTAGAATCACTGAAATGCGGTCAAAATACATTATCGGAGTTCGCGTGCTAAATTGAGGTGCAAGTACATGTGCCCAACGTGATACTGACATATCAGGTCGTGGGCCAAGCCATTTAAATTGGGCGCTGACACATGGCATGCACACGTGGCACTACTCCGGGTCAGTTACCGTAAAATTTGACCAAAAAGTAAATAGCGGCCAGGAATAATACGGCCATTATGCTTCCATTGTTATTCGTTAATACCGATTATCTTTGTCTTATAACGACCGATTTGATGGTTGGTAAAAACTCTATTTCTTGTAGCATGGATTAGAGTATGGTCGAACCACACCGAACTAAATTAACTTTCAAAAACTTACTACAACACAAATTACTAAATACGAGCTTTAGGGTGCAAGCCATCCTACTTTAAACCTGAAATTATTGAAACAACCATTAATCATAGTACATATATTATATAAAATGAAACATATTTGAACACAAAATAATTAAATTAATCGATCTTGGTCCTAGCAGACATCGATCTCTATGGATCTTAATTACAAGTTATTACATATATTGTCATCACATCAAAATAAAAATTGAATTGCAAAACAAATTTAGGGATCTGAATCATCATATACATATTAATAAACACAATATGTCACATATATCGGAATCATATTAAGAGAAAAATTGAATTATATAACAAATTTGGGGTACAAATAATCATGCATACATATAATTAAACACACAAAGACACACACTCTCAATTGAATTAATGGATGCTAGATCAACTAACCTTACTATTAAATCTTAATAAAATAATGTTTAAAAAAAGAAAAAGATATCTGCAACTCTTGAAGTGATTATTATTCATCTCATAAGATAATTTGTTGTAATAACTTATATATTGAACGATTATAAATTGAGAATCTTCTAGAGTTGTGTCTATAAAGCTTATAATAAAGTTTGATCTATATTTCTTTGGGCTTGGTTATACCTTGTCATACATCAGATCTTTTTAAAACATATGTCACTTCATCAAGTAATTATTTCTTTGAGCTTAATAATTCAAACCTACATCTATAAGATTTCTTTGGGCATGGTAATCGAAGGCTTTATTTATTGGTTTCTCTTTTAAACTCAACATATTCGGCTATTGATTGTGTACTTTACTTCGTCACAATTTTATTTTCATCGTGTAAGCATCCAAAATGACAAAAGGTAAACCTACCACTCACTTACTATCTTGAACACCTTATAAATCATTTGATTAAATTTTGTTGTTACTTGCTATTTATTGTCACTAATCATTGTGGTCCTAAATAGCTATTTCATTACATTAAGTGAAGGTAAACTTAGGTTCATCTTACTTGCATTCAGAGAGTTAGAAAATTTTTACTATAACTAGACTCGTTAAAAACACTATTACTAATTTGTCCCACTAAAATACTATTTGGAAGAATACCAAACAATTTGAAATATAAGAAGCTCAGATGCACCTTTAATTAACATAAATAGATATATTTTAATTAGAACGGTTTTTTTAAGTAAGTTATAAAAAAAGGCTCGCAAACCTGCTCAATTAGAATGTCTTCCTTTAAATAATATATAATACAAGTATTCTTTAAAGAAAACTAGATTTGATTATTCAAATTAATAAATAGAAAAAGTATATTGTTATAAGAGTTGGTCAGTTGTTATGGCATACCATGATTTCCTTATGTCATTATTCTATCTTGGGAGGCTTTCTTTCGTCGGCTTTGTTGTGGTTCTTAGTTGTTTGTGAAGGGTTGATATGTTTGGTATGGTCCATACATGTCACAAATACATAATAAGAAATAATATTTTAACCATAAATTAATTTAATTCAGTTTTAATTTTAAATCTATATCAACCCTCTAATGACTCTTTATCTATATAAATGTTTGGATAAAAATTAATAAGTCAACTTTTAACTTAAAAATTACAAACCAACTTAGGTGACTTGTTCATCTATGTGGATGTTCGGGTGCTCTTCATTTCACCTATATGGGCATTACGCACATTATCAAAGTTCTCAGATAGTTTGGCAAAAAAAGCTGAACATGCTTATTAGCATGTTTTGATTCATAAGCCGAAAGTCGGGGTTGCCCAACATCTAATATTTCATAATCAAACTTCATGAATGTGATTATATCTATATATTTTTTTATGTAGGTGAAATGCTTATTGCTTCAAAAAGCAAGGTGCATAAAGATAGATTGAAATCTCACATTAGTGTGGAGTTCCTGATGAAAGTAATAGGTGCCAAGAATTGTTTTTGGTATGGAGATTAGAAGAGAGATATTAAAACAGAGAGTGCTCTTAAGTCATCAGAAATGTTACATTGAACAAGTTATTGAATGATTTGGGATGTAAAGTGTTAAACTAGTGGTGAATCTATTGGCTCCATATAGTAGGCTCTCAATTAAACAATCTCTCAGTACGACCCTTGAAAAAAAATATGGAGCGTACTTTTATAATAATGCAGTTGGCAGTTTGATGTATGCAATTGTACGTACATGCCGGATATTTCAGATGCAGGTAGTGCCCTGCCATTTCCGTTTATGCACTCGGTAGAAAAGTGACCCATCTCATTGTAGTTATAATATCTCACCTTTGACTTGTCTTCCTTCTTCTAGAAGTTCCTTTTGTCACCTTTACAAAATTTCTTGTTAAAATAATCTTTTTTGTGATTTCCCGAATCTCATTCTTTTAAAACCTTTAACAAGCATAGTTGCTATCTATATGACATCCTGATCAGTAACATCAATGTCAGAATTGTCATCAGTTTTCATTATCATTATTTGATGAGTTATCAGTATCTGGCTCACCAACAGTGCCCTTTTTCCTAGAACTCTCAGTCATTCTTGATTTTGAATTATTAGCCTTTGTCCTCAATGCAACTAACTTCATCTTATTGCCTTTTATGTTCTTTCTTTGTTGAATTTCCATGTCATGAGTTTTTAGCATTCCATACATTTCATTCAGAATAATATCATTAAGATTATGATAATTATTAATGATAGTTGTGTGTGCACCACATACACTACAAGAAAAATATCCATAGACATCGGTTTTTGGCCGATGTCCATGCTGTTTGGCAACCGATGTTGATGTCGGTGATGTCTATTCTAGACATCGGCCATAACCCGATGTCTTTACTTGCTTAGACATCATTTCTGGCAAAAAAATTGATGTTCATGCATATTTTTTATACAAAAAACGTTAGAAATAAATAATTTAATAAATTAATTACACCTATTACAACAAATTAAACATATAATGAGCTATGTTTTTTTCCACATAGACATCGAATATTTTCATTTAGGTGATGTAAAACCAGATATTAAACATCGATTTATTTAGTAAAAGGTGATGTCTATGTTGGCACTTACACATTAGTTTTATCACAAACAAAGTGATCTCTATGTTCTGTTTAGACTTGAACATGTCAGTCTTTGACATTAATTTTTTAGGAAAAAGCGATGTATATCAACTTTTTTGACATTAGTTTTTATTTGCTAAAAGTGATGTACAATTGCCTTTGAGACATCAGTATTTATATCTTAAAAGTGATGTACAATTATTTTTTTTTCTATTTAAATGATGAACTAACTAAACACTTATATTCAATAACATAAATATCAAGTATCTAGTTTTATTACAGAATCGTTCAAAACCAAACTATTGTTATATGCTTTCTAAGCCATACTTGCTAACATAAATATCAAGAATATAGTGTCTTAGCTAGGCCATCCCTGCTAACAGCTGCAGTAAGAGGATCAAGACTTTGTTTTATAACTTCTTCAGGAGTGATCATTACTCTTTACACAATCCATCTTCTAGTCCTGTAGCTTCGCACCTAAAATATTTCAATCAACACTGGAACAATTCTGGTTGCTCTAATTTAAAACAAAGCATTTGCACTAATAGATTGCAAAATAGCATCTTATGGTTTAACTGTTGAATTGAGTGAGCATTGCATCTGCATCAACAAAAAAAATTAAAAAGAAACTACGCAAAGAAAATGATGTGAAGTTGAAGAATTTAAAAGCGCTAGTGCTCCGAAATAGTGTGCAAACAATTGAACAAGTTAAACTGTTAAAAAAAGGAATCAAATGTAAACCCGTCCAGCATGCATGCCGCTTAGAGTTTCATGAGTAGCACAATATTCGAGAAGCCATAACCTAAAGTATCGAAATGGGCTTGAATTAAACAAAGAATCGCTCGTAGCTGCAGGAAGCCATGATGAAAGTACTGCAAGCTTGTGAAGCAAAAAGAAAGGAAATTTAGGTTCAACCATGTCAGGAGGTGAAAAGTACAGAAATGAAATATGAAGGATTAGTGGAATCTGACCCTGTATTTTTACTGATAAATCTGCGTCACCCTGCGTTTTTTTATTACTTTCATCTTATCCAAGCACCTATAAGATTCTAGGCGCCGCTAGGCCAATTTCACCAGTTCAATTCACCCATACTTTAAGCAGCAACCGGAAACAGTGTTAACTGGTAATCTTGCATATTAACCTTTGTAAAGACTACATTAAAAGAATCTGCCAGAGGCAGTTTTAATAGGCATAAGTTATATTGATATTATGTAAGTTATGGAGGACTATTTTATCAAGTCAGAGAGATTACTATCTGGACCTCTTCATATATTGTTGCTTGTTATTACAGAATTTCCTCTTGACTGGAACTAAGCTAATACTTGCGGATAATGATATCAAGTTGAGCAATTGACAAAAAGGTAATGTTATCTACAAGTCCAAAGGATGAAGAAATGAGCTACTGAGTGTGTTGGCATGCATATGCAACTACCAAATGTTTTTAACCTTATGGGATTGAAATTTTTTGATAAATGTAAAAGATTAACTTAAGCTCATGATTTCAAAAGAGGTATGTTCTTCAATCTGAATCAACTTGTGACCTATAAAACAAAAATATTCTACAGATGTACTCTAGAAACACCCAGTTCTCTAACAATATTAAGATATAAGATTACAAGGAAGATAGGGAATGTCTCAAAAAGAGTATTGTCGTTAACCATGTTCTAATCCCATCATCCAAACAGCACATTAGTTGGATAAGAGGCTTTGTCACTATGAACTACTAATTCAACAAAATAACAGGGCTAGCCACATAACTCTCAAACGAGATCAGATTCTATTTACAAAGAGCAGTGAATACATATTATATCCAACCAATAACATCTACCACCAAAGTTCAAGTCACCAACATATCAAGTAACATCCAGATAGTTATTGTTCACTAAAAAAACAATGTAAATGATTGATATTAAACTAAGAACACATAAGAGAAAATTAGTTAAGTACAAGCCACATATCAATTACCAGCTCATAATACGCAAACGGACCATATGCTGCCACAAAACACCGACAACAACCATTCCCATCATCACCAACCTCCCAAACCCCTTAAAAATGCCACCTCTACAATAATGCCACAACAAATATACAATCACACATTCATCCCTTTACTTGACTTTATAAACCTGTCTTTTCCAGTTGCTTTCCATTATCCAGCCACAGTAGCTCTGTTGGATCGTTTCCCGTTCTGATACTTATGATCCTTAGGGCAGAAGAAGAACCACTCATTATCAATCGAATGCACCAGTGACATATCTGGAATCACATAATTAAGAATTTCAAGAAAAATGATAAGTAATCAACCTTAAAATACACAGATTCATTCAACATGACAAAACTCCAAACTTTCATATTGCCAAAATAAAAATCCCAACCTTTTTTTCGTAAGCTAACGATCCAAACTGCGCCATCAAGATACAAACAAAACCAAAAATTAACAACTAATAATGTACAAAAATCCTAACTTTAACATCAAGAAACAATCAAACCAAAAAATGAACAAAAATGTATAAATGAACACAACTTTAATATGAGAAAACCTCAGTCACGTATCATTGCACACCCAAAATAACAATTTAACTATAACTTAGCTGACCATATAATTACAAAAAGGAAAACACACACACACATTTAAAGGAAAAGGGGGTTAATTAACAGGAAGAAACAAACTTTAACATCAACAAACAAACAGCACCGAAAATTAACAAATAACAGTAACGATGCATAAAAATCGTAGGTTTAACATCAAGAAACAAAGCAAACAGAAAAAAATTAAGAATATATAAAAAACAAAACTTTAAAAAGAGAAACAAGAACAATGCACTAATAGATGAAATAAAACTAAATCACACATCAAGACATACTCAAATCAACCATCTTTATCAAAATATACTCAAATTTATTTATCAAAACAGAATCTTGAACAAATACATAACTAAAAGTCAGAAAAAAAAACAAATCACAAAATTAAAAAAAATTAGGGTTTAGAATTTAAATTTCCCCAATTTAAAACTAAATAAAACTAAGAATTCGAGTTTTGTAGCTTACTTATGTACCAATTCGAGCTTTATATCTTCGAACAAATTAAATAAGCTTCCACTTGAACGAATCGGATCAGTGATAGTAGAACTTCGGAAAAATTAAATCAAGTTGAACATCTGGGGGAACTTTTGAACCCTTAGTGAAAGATTTAAGACTTTCGGTGGATGGAGGGAGAGAGGGAGAGAGAGAGAGGGAGAGAGAGAGAGAGAGAGAGAGTTTCAGTCGAGGGTGAGGGTGAGGGTGGGAATGAGACCAGAGAGACTAAAAGTTAATTTTAATTTAGTTTATGAAAAGGGGGGAAGAATTGGCAAAGGAGGGGGAATCTGAAAATATTTCGCTAAGAGGGAAAAATTGAAGTAGCGCGCCCTGATTTTTTTTGATAATTTTAGACATCAGTTATTAGATAACCGATTTCTACAAATAACATAGACATCAGTAAAACACGGGATGATGTTATTGCTTATTTTAACATCAGTGGGAACATCAACCGATGTCAAATGTATGATGTCTATTCAACTTTTTCTTGTAGTGATACTTCAGGAAGTTATCTGAGAAATTTAGTATTGGAATCATCCTTATCATATTTTTTCCAACAAGTGACAGATTATTCAGCAATGTTAGGAATTTGGCATATGTCTCAGTGAGGCCGCCATAAGGATTTTCCTCAAAGTGTTCAGACTCTTGAATAAGAATAGCTATTATGTTTTTTCTTGATTACATCGATTGCTTGGCACTGAGTTTCTAAGGAATCCCATATCTGCTTTGCAGTTTTCTAGGCTATCACTCTGTTTGTCATAAAATTATCAAAACTTTTATGAAGAATATTCTCAACATTTTCATCTATAGGAACTGCAACTTTCTCTTCATCGGACCATTCTGATTTTGGCTTGACTATATAGTCACTAATAGAAATATGGCATAAGACATTGGTTTTTAGCCGATGTTAAAAAATATTGAACTGATGTCTTCGCGTGTGATGTTAAATGTCATTAGTATTTAACATCGGTTTTCAGCCGATATTTATTGCATATTTTTACATCGGTTACCTTTAATTAGCCGTTGTTGAATGTCCCTTATAACATCGGTTAGCTTAAAAAAGAAGAAGTGAAATAATGTTAAATACATCGATTTTATTAAACTGACCATGTCTAATACTGTTGTTTAACACTGTCTAATATAGTAACCCATGTTATAGACTTTTATCGACATCGGTTCTTTTATAGTTACCATTGTTACATATTCATATAGACATCGGTTCCCTTAAAATATATGATCTATAAACATCAGTTCATAATAACAAAGTGATGTTAAATTCACTCATTTAATTAATATTTACAAATTTGTATATACAACCCAAATATGAAACTATGTAAAAAAATCAACCAATAAATTAAATCATGACCGAAAAATCTATGCTAAATAAGCTATTACTTAAATTTCAATCATTTAATATAACAACATCCAAACTTGTAAAGAATCTGTATATAGTTTCAACAAACAATCTATTTTCCTACTTGGGTCATCTCCCTCACTGCTACAATCTCTAGAACGTCTTTGAGGGGCTTTTAGAGAAGAAGAATTGAGCTGATTTCTGGTGAGATATGTTTAGATTTGTCTATATTGACTTGCAACATAAGTTAGAACTTTAGCTTTTCGTGCATCTATAACCATCTGCCGAGCAAAACACCTTTGTTTTCTCAATCCGAAGTTAAAAACATAGTTGAGAAATCTCATTATTATTATACAAAAAAAGTCATATTGATAGTGAAATACAAGAGTGAAAGGAAAATGTTTCAAATCATATTCTATGACAAAGCAGAAGAGATATAAAATAAAAACTAGCATAATAACCCGTGCAAGACACGAATCATTTTCTAGAATTTTTTTATACATCATGCAATTCTTAGTTGTTTTCTTATTTGTAAATGTTTTACAATATCTAATGTATATCAAATACAAGTTGATTGTTTATGAACGTGTATTATTTTCATACAAGTCATTACCAAATTACACCACGTTTCCAATATAGCTCATTATGCAAAATATATATATTCTTGTATAATTTGTATTTAATGAATCAATATAAACACAGTAGTCAGTATATGTTTAAAATAAAACGATTAAACTTAATCTATAGAAAGTCGTTAGCATGTTTACAAAGAAAAAGCTAAATATTAACATATATGTTAAATAGTTGACCAAAAATTTTAAATTTTATTTAAATAAACTATATGTACTGGTCTAATTATTACTAAGTCCAATACTAACTTACAATTACCTTACTCAATTTAAAAAAGATAAAAAATTGAGAAGTGAAGTTAGAATGACTTGCAATTATAATATAAAATAACCTAAAATTTACACTACTACAAATATAAAAGTTGATTTTATGATGAATATTAGTTTTTGAAATTTAACGTATGTATGTATGGAAAAATATTAATTTTTTATTTACACTATTGTTAACAAAGTAAGTTGTATGTGTGTGTAATCATGTAAATTATTGTATAATATATTTTCTAATAATTAGGATGCTTTCAATTATTTATATGCTAAATATCTGATTAATGTTACATAATATAAAAACGGAATGGACCATCTGATAAAAACAAAGACACCTCGAATGAAAGTTCAGAACTTTGGTGGCACAAACCCAGCTGTACTTCTCTGCATCAGTCGACCAGGGTAAAACATTTTTAGTCATTTTGCATCTTAAACTATATTGTTGCAATAAATATGTGAAACAGTCTCGGTCATAAGTAATAAGAAAAGAAGAGATTTAGTTTTTTGAATGAAAAAATGAAGAGGTACTTAACTTCATTATTTATATAAATTTGTCAAAAGCCTTTTTCTAGAAGGTGCAGTGGAAGGAAATTTCTGAGATAGGATCCTCAAAAAATAGAATATTTATGTAACTTATTTCACGTTTGTCATATATTAATGATAATTAATGGAAATAAGAGGTAAAAACTAGTGCGTTGATAATGTACACTTCCCTTGTAATGTTTGACCTTCACTTGTCTAGAATTGAGTACCAAATATTGACTACATCATGAAAGACTTCTGGTCGAGATATAAAAATACATGTACAAACATCATCTTACATAATTGAGTCACAAAAATGTATACTCACCAGGTCAAAATTGGTAATAATTTCCAGAGTTGTGAAAAGAGAAGAAAATTAGAAGGAAGTTATACTTCAAAATTTAGATTTATAAAGTAAGGCCTAGATAGATTAGGCCTAGAATTAAATTATTATCATCCATGTATAGTAATATATATAAACACATGTAGGTAATGATGCACGCTAACTTAAGTTGAATCACAAGGACATTAAGAGGTTGTAAAATAGACATTTGCTTCTTTGCTGAAACTAATTTCTTACAATCATCATAAAATTAATTAAACTGGGGGATGAGACTTATGGCATTTGTATTTATTGTTACCATACAAAACCTCAGCTTGAAGAAACTTATGCAACGCTTGTTTAAGAGAAGCAGAAATCATAACATCAAGGCTAATATCCATAATCTCATCTACCTTATTTGATTCCTTCCCGCACGACAAACATTTGACCTTGCTCTATAAAGCCCAGCCGAAAATATCCTGAACTACAGAATTCCCATTCAAACATGTACTACCAGAATTCAAATTTTCTTCCAAACCCTGCTATGTACATTATAATTCAATTAAAAATCAAAAACTTACCACAAACACATCCATAAAACACAAATATAAATCAAACACAACTGACAAAAACCAGAGCACGTGTTCGCATATACACAACATATTACACAAACCCAGATGAAGAGTTTGTAGGAAATTAATCTAAACTAGGTTGTTTATTTATTTCAATAAGTAGTCGTTATAGTCAGGTGTATATTCATTTGACTGGACTTAGTCATAGCAGTTGAGTCTTTGTAGGAGTGTAGTGGAATAAGAGGTGGTGTACTGGTGAGTTGCCCAATTTCTTAGTCACCATATTAGGATCAGTTGGTTTTCTTTTTATTTTGAAGTTATTGTACCAGTTCTCAGAAAATCACTGGGAACTTAACTTTCTTTTCTGTGTTTTGATCAATACAAAAACGAGCTTGTCTCAATTGTGTTTGTGTGTACTTAGTTTCATATTTCTATATTTGGTATCAGAGCTCATACGACCCTGTGGATGCAAGTGAATGCCCAAGTTTATGCCCAAGACAACGAATATGGAGACACCAAAAACAAAAGAAACCACTATCGGAATTACCTACCCAATGCTGACCAAGAGCAACTACATGGCATGGTCGATAAAGATGAAAGCTTATATGGATGCTCATGGTGTGTGGCTGGCTATCGAACCAAAAGACCCTAAGGTGCCTGTGGATGAGAAGACTGACAAAATAGCACTTGCTGCCATTTACCAAGGAATCCCTGAGGACATCCTGTTGTCAATTGCGGACAAAAAATCAGCCAAGGAGGCGTGGGAGGCGATCAAATTGTTGTGTTTTGGGGCTGATAGGGTGAAGCAGGCTAGAGCCCAGACGCTGAAATCGGAGTTTGAAACGTTGAGTATGAAAGAGTCGGAGAAGCTTGATGACTTTTGTATGAGATTTAATGGATTGGTTACTAACTTGCGTGTGTTAGGAGAAACCATGGAGGAAAGTTATGTTGTTAAGAAGCTGCTTCGAGCGATCCCCTCGAGATTCTGGCAAATTGCCTCAACAATTGAGCAATTTGGGAACGTTGAAAAGATGTCCATTGAAGAAACGATTGGATCTCTAAAAGCACACGAGGAAAGGCTTGGAGGTCAACCTAGTAACACTGATGGGAAACTCCTTCTCACTGAGGAGGAATGGGCGAAGAGGGAGGTTAGAGCTGAGAAACTACTACTCATGAGGGACGAGTGGTTGAAGAAAATGGGGAAAGGAAGTAGCAGTGATGGGTTCATGAAGGACAATATACGCAAGGTGCGAGATCGTAGCAGGGTCAGATGTTTTAATTGCCAACTGTTGGGACATTTTGCTTCAGAATGTCGAAGGGCAAAGAAGGAGAAGGAGCAAAAATCTGAGGTGAATTTAACACAAATTCATGATGACGAACCAGCACTTTTAATGGCTAAGTGTGAAGAAAGCAAGAGCAATATGGTACAACTCAACCAAACAGGAGTAATCCAATGACTGAGCATGAGTAACAAGGAACGTGAAGAAAGTGTGTGGTATTTAGATAACGGGGCAAGCAACCATATGACTGGGGAAAAGAAAAAATTCAAGGAGTTGGATGAGGGAGTTACTAGACAAGTCAGATTTGGTGACGGGTCAACTGTTGACATCAAGGGAAAGGGTACGATCTGTTTGAGGTGCAAAAATGGTGAAGAAAGATTGTTGAAGGATGTGTATTTCATACCCACCTTGTGCAACAATATAATTAGCTTGGGACAATTATCAGAGGATGGAAATAGAGTTGTGATATCTGGAGAGTATCTGTGGGTGTATGATGCTCATGGCAAACTGCTAATGAAGGTACAAAAATCTCAAAATAGGCTCTACAAAATAGTTATTTCTGAAGGTGCAGCGGAGTGTTTGCTGACCAAGACGGAGGAGACGACTAAGTTGTGGCACACACGACTTGGTCATGTCAATTACCAAGCTTTGATTCTCATGTCGAAAAAGGAAATGGCTCAGGATTTGCCAAATTTCTCACAGCCAAATGAAGTGTGTAAGGGATGCCTGGTGTCTAAGCAGTCACGAAAACCATTTCCGTCACAGTCACAATTTTCTGCTAGCAAAGCTCTAGAATTGATCCATGGAGATTTGTGTGGCCCAATTAATCCGCCTACAACAGCTGGTAATAAGTACTTTCTACTACTAGTTGATGACTATACTCGTGTAATGTGGGTGTACATGTTGAAAACAAAGGATGAAGCCTTGGGTATGTTTAAGAAGTTTAAATTGTTAGTTGAAAACGAAGTTGAGGAGAAGAAAATCAAGGTTCTACGGACGGATAGAGGGGGAGAATTTTGTTCAATGGCATTCAACAAATTTTGTGAAGAGACGGGCATCACAAGACACTTCACGGCCCCGTATTCACCTCAACAAAATGGAGTTGTTGAGCGTCGAAATAGGACCGTAGTAGCTATGGGAAGAAGTTTGCTTAAGGAAACAGGGATGCCTTCGAAATTATGGGGGGAAGCAATTAGGCATGCTGTATACATATTGAATCGCCTGCCAACGAGAGCCCTCACAGGAATGACTCCATACGAGGCGTGGTCAGGTAAAAAACCATGTCTTGATCATCTTCGTATTTTTGGCTGTATTGCGTACATGAAAGTCCCAAGTCAACATGTCAAGAAACTCGATGATAGAAGTAAGATGTTGGTGTACCTCGGAAAAGAAGCAGGAACTAAAGCACATCGCTTGTTTGATCCTAAGTCTGGGGTTGTGTATGTGAGTCGGGATGTTGTTTTTGACGAAACCAAGAGTTGGACATGGAGTGCAGAAAATGAAGAGGAGACACAGACTGGAACAACATTCACGGTAACTGGCACATGTTTAGAGACTCATGAAAACAATGTGTCAAGTGGGAATTCTGATGACATCATCTCGAGTTCAGAAAGTGGAGATCAGATGTCTTCAACTGGGAGTGAGAGTCGATTCGAGGGTGATGCAGGGTACAGGTCTGAAGCTTCAAGTGTCAGCAGCGAACCAATGAGATACAGGAGTATAGGAGAGATTTATGATGACACAGAGGAGATTGAAATGGATGAAGAACTACTGTTGTTGGGAGTCGATGAACCACTTAATTACAGTCAGGCAACAAATGAGAAGTCATGGAGAGTTGCTATGCAAAGTGAGATAGAATCTATAGAAAGGAACAAGACTTGGCAACTAACAGAGCTTCCACCAGGTCACAAAGCAATAGGGTTGAAGTGGGTATATAAACTGAAATGAGACACCAGTGGAAAGATAATTAAATATAAGGCGAGACTTGTGGCGAAGGGTTATGTTCAGAAACATGGAGTAGATTTTGAGGAAGTATACGCACCAGTCACTAGATTGGAAACTGTTCGTTTGATTCTAGCCTTGGCAGCGAAGAACGAATGGGAAGTACATCATTTGGATGTGAAATCGGCCTTTTTGAACGGAGAATTGCAAGAGGAGGTTTATGTAGTTCAACCTGAGGGATTTGAAAAAGAAGGGCAGGAGAACAAGGTGTATAAACTTTTGAAAGCTTTGTACGGATTACGTCAAGCCCCTCGGGCTTGGTATGCTCAGTTGAATAAGTGTCTTAAGAAGCTTGGATTCGTGAAGTGCCCCTACGAGCACGCCGTTTACACACGAAGAGTTGGTGCAGGAATTTTGATTGTGGGTGTGTATGTAGATGATTTGATTATCACAGGTTCGAGTATCTCACATATTTCAGATTTTAAGAAGCAAATGTTTAATGAGTTTGATATGAGCGATATGGGAAAATTATCATACTACTTAGGAATTGAGGTCAAGCAGGAAGTAGGGTACATCGAACTTAAACAGGAAGCATATGCGAAAAAGGTTATTGAAAATGCTGGCATGTCAGGTTGTAATCCAGTCAAGTATCCAATGGAGCCAAGGGTTCAGTTAACCAAGGACGAGGGTGGAAAGCTTGTCAATGCAACTCAGTTCAAGAGTATGATTGGTGGTTTGTGATATCTGGTACACACAAGACCAGATATAGCATACTCAGTTGGGGTGGTCAGTAGGTATATGGAGAAGCCAACTACCCTTCATCTAGCTGCTGTAAAAAGAATTCTCCGGTATGTAAAAGGGACGCTTAATTACGGGCTGATATATCGAAAGGGTCAAGGAAATTATATGTTAGCTGGTTTTTCTGACAGCGATTTAGATGGCAATGTTGATGACAGGAAGAGTACCGGAGGGATGGCTTTTTATCTCGATGAGAGCTTGGTTACATGGGTATCACAGAAACAGAGGTGCGTGGCGTTATCTTCCTGTGAAGCCGAGTTCATGGCTGCCACAGCTGCAGCATGCCAAGGAATTTGGTTGAATAAAGTTCTTAGTCAAATACTCGATGCTAAACCTGGACCAGTGGTCATTTACATCGATAACAAGTCAGCTATAGACCTCGCCAAGAATCCGGTCTTCCACGGGAGAAGCAAACATATTGATATTCGTTACCACTTTATTCGAGAATGTGTTGACAGGGGAGATATAATTATCAAGCATGTTTGCAGCAGTGAACAACGGGCTGACGTACTTACCAAGGCATTGCCCAAGTCTCAGTTTGAGAAGATGAAGCAGTTGTTGGGTATAAGGAATCTGCAGAAATAGTTTAGATTAAAGGGGAGTCTGTAGGAAATTAATCTAAACTAGCTAAGTTGTTTATTTATTTCAATAAGTAGTCGTTATAGTCAGGTGTATATTCATTTGACTGGACTTAGTCATAGCAGTTGAGTCTTTGTAGGAGTGTAGTGGAATAAGAGGTGGTGTACTGGTGAGTTGCCCGATTTCTTAGTCACCATATTAGGATCAGTTGGTTTTCTTTTTATTTTGAAGTTATTGTACCAGTTCTCAGAAAATCACAGGGAACTTAACTTTCTTTTCTGTGTTTTGATCAATACAAAAACGAGCTTGTCTCAATTGTGTTTGTGTGTACTTAGTTTCATATTTCTATAGAGTTCGATTGAAATCAATTATAATCATCAAAATTAGCAGAAATAATACTCCCTTTGTCCCTCTCTTGTTTACACTTTCCTTTTTTACATTTCAAAATTTTCCAAAAATAGTAAAGTTTTTATAATATACAGTAAAACCTCGATAAATTAAGACCTTTGGACAATGAAAAATTATTAATTAATCAAAATATTAATATATCGATAAATTAATAATTTATTAATTTATCGATATATTAATAATTTATTAATTTATCGAGATATATTATTTAAAATTTTATAACATATACAATTCTCAGAATAATAATTAATTTTCATCTATTGAATACTTAAAATAACATTAAGAAATATTTATAAATTTAAGTAAATTGAAAAGATTCACTTATTTAGTTAGATTACGTAAGGTCCTTAAGTTCTCAATATGGTTCAAGCCAGGGATCTATCTTTTGTAGACCAGCCTTGGTCCTATTTACCACAACAATAAAAGTGACCTTATTTAACTAAGTACACAGTTGGAGCCACATAATACGTCACAACCCCATAAAGCATTAAGAAAGATTCAAGATGAAGTACAAGGCGACATCAATTTTAAAAAGAAGCATGTTACAATTGAGGCTTACTATAATACCCACTTATACATATAATATTAATTGGTCCCACTACTTTACTCACTTTTTTAACTTTCCTCCACTACTTTATTTTTTTTTTAACCTCCGTGCATAACCCAAATGTAAACAAATGGGAGAGACGGAGGGAGTACAAATTAAAGGCGGATATAGCTCACAGGAACGAAATCGAACAAAATCTAATTTAAAAATCTAAATATAAAATTAAAATAATAATTTGAAAATAAATTCAAAATTTACATACTTGCTTCACACTAATTGAACCAAATGAGCTGCTTTAAAGGATTTCAGGATCAATTTGTGCAATTTCAAGCTCGATTTGTGCATTTTAAATCTCGATTAATGCTCGATTAGGTTTTCTTATTTAAAGGTGTAAGATGGAGAGTAAGTTGATTAAAGGGTGTAAACTCGGGTTTGAAATAGGCTGAGAGAGAAGGGATAGGGATATTATGAAAAATAAAGGAGATGGGCATGATGATAGTGAGAGAGGGGAGAGAGAACAAAGAACAAGAGGAGATGGAGAAAATAGAGAAAGTAAAGAGAACATAGGAGAGAGATGGTGTCGCGGGTTAGATCTGTGATGGAAAGGAGAAATTGGGGAAAAAGAGGGAATTTTAAAATATAATAATGAGGGGAAATGAAATTTTATGGGGGGAATATATTTGTATACTTAAACGAGGGAACTGAACATGAAAAATGACAAGTTATTTGGAATTTTTTTAAAATTAGTCTTAGACAACGGTTAGTATAAAAAATTGATGTTAAAATGAAAAATGATAATTTGACATTTTTCTAAATTAAATATAGACAACAGTTGTTATACAAAACCAGTGTCAATATTATACTTCAATGTCGCTTAAAGAAAAATCGATGTTAAAAACTCATTTGACATCGGGTGCATTACGTACCGATGTTGCATGCACTATTTCTAGTAGTGGGTGCTCAGGAGTTGTAGCAGTCATATAAATTAGCTTTATTGGAAGAGGTGGTCCATCATTGATTATATTTAGATAATCAGCATCAATGGCTTCAAGATACATTTGCATCTTAACCTTCCATGTTGGATAGTCTACCTTCTTCAATAATGGGGTCTTTATGCTTTCATACCTATTTCCTGACATGTGTGATCTTTTCTGACAAGTATGAGAGGGTTGAATACAATTTTATAAGCAAATCGAAATTAGAATATAAATATGAAACAGTTGTAATGATCTGATATAAAACGGTTACAAACTCTCCGAAGAAATTCTGATATATTTGAGAGCTGCTAGGTTACAATCATACATGTTTGAAATATAATCCAATATAATAACCTATTCTTTATTTTTTAATCACACACTTTCTCTATCAATTACAAGATATGTTATAAAGATATTTATCTAGTTTCCATTCAAATATAAATCAACAACTAAGATCCTATAAATCAAGAACCGATAAATTAAACTCTCCTCAATAGATGGGATTGTATCAAACAGTAGATACTGATTGGATTTCATATCTTGATCAGACATCATATCATGACATCGGTCATATCCTAATGATACAGCAAATCCTGACCCTGACCCGTATATCCCACCATATTTTGATGCACCGTTGAGAATAATATGTAACATAAAATCCATAAGTCACACTTAATAGACACCATTTCTGTTGTAATATCCTTTAATAATTGTCCTTCGAGATGAAATATTTTCTCAAAAGGATCATGTTCAGAGCTTGGCAGAGTAAGTGATGATGTAGCATCCGGACCTGATATTTGCTCAATTTGTCGAAACGATGACTTAAGGTTGAAAGACAAAACTTATTGAGACCATTATATATAATTGATAATTTTTAAAGAAAAGGGTCGCAATTTCCATATGGATGACAAATTCTTTCCATTTTCAGAATACATTACATTAGGCACTAAACACAGCAATTGGTGAAGCAAGTCAACTAGAGGACAAAAACCAAATCATGCTCTGGATTTTTTTATGAAAGTTAAAATTTTAAAGCACTAATACAAAAATAGGAATAGCCATAAAAAAAATATATGACATACATAATTTAACTGATTATAGGATATGGACAAAGCAAAAACGTAACTTGCTCAAAAAATTAAAAAAGAGTTGTAGTCCTAATACTGTTATGGTACTTTTTCCAACAAGAGCAAGGAAATTACTATGCTTTGTTTAATGTTAATTGAAAATTTGAGATAGATCAAGTGAATGCTAAAATATTGAAGCTCAATAAAGCTTAATGAACCTCCAAACCTGTTGAAAAAAGAAAAAAAATGAGATTAAAAAACCAAACCCAACAATACTTTAGAACTATATTAAGATGAAGAATAAACAAAACCCAATCGAACATGTGACAACCTCCAAATCCGGGTCAGAGATTTAGGGTTCACAACACACACAAACAATACAACATGTAAATGAAATAATATATACAATGACCCTACACTACTCAACTACGGATTACATCATACTAAATCCCAACTAGTTTACCTTACAACTGATAATAAAATATTCTTACAAACTTGCAAAATTCAAAACTAAAGCATAAAGCTCCTGATAGCTCGTTCCATCGCTCAACCTGGAATCCTAGCTCGAACACTGGCCTGGGGATCCTCGCTACCAACAGTTTCCTTCTTAACTGGAAAAAAACATAAAAAGGATCGCTAAAGTGAGCTAACTAGCTCGGCAAGTTATATAACAATAACTGAGGATAAGCAATGATCAAATAAAATGATTCAGAAGAATCAAGTTTCTTGTTAAGCAATTATTAGAATTGGATATTCATTTTTAATTTTAAAAACCAAGGTTAGGTCGCTGATCATTCATGCACTAACACCGAGCAAGACACACAGCTCTGCTCTATATATACTGGATCCAAGGCACACATTGGCCTAATACGACCCCGAATCTGGTCTGACCATAAATCTGGTTCATATTTACAAAACCAACCAATTCTATAACAATTCAATATGATAAATAATGTAATTCAATAAAACAAGATCATAATCAACAATGATAAGACATTTATCACAAATTATAATGCAATTATGAGTATCATAAATGTATATCAAGGTATGTATGAGGAATGGCTTCAAGCCTATAAAAGAATCAGGTAATAGATGAACAATCGTTTAATGGTTATACAATGTTTGGTTCTTTGATGTTACTAGGTATTGTAGAATGTATAAGTTTATGTATGTTCAACCAATTTTATTTCAGTGTCTGGTGTATGGTGTGAATGTATTTGTGAAGTAGTATCATATTGATGTGGTTCAGTATTTGAGAATTCAACAATCAATGGTTCACAATGAATAAGGCTTACAGTTCAAGTATCAAATGATATGGTTAGGTTTTAGGGCTAAGCAATTCAAAGCACTTGCAATATAAAACAAGAACTATTTAGGGTACTTGCAACATATCACAAGAAGGTTCAGGAATACTTGCCTTATCTCAACTGAGTTCCAACTTCACTTGCACTCGTCTATTGATTCCATTCACTGACCACTTGCTTTCCTTTTCTATGCCTGGTTTCCTCTTCCAGACATCACAAGTATCTATCAATACTCAATCTAATACCATTCTAATCGTCATACAAATGTCACAAGCTTCTATCTACCCTTTGTTTCACCCAAATCTGATTTACGGATTGAAAGTTATGACTAAAACAGTCAAACAATGATCATATAAGCATATAACACATCAATCAGGTAGCACATAGCACATACCACGTAAGGTATTTGATAAAAATAATTTTTCAAAGAAGGTTCGGGGTTAAAAAGGATTTTTCTAACATCTAATAAGAATTTTTGAACATTCTTCGGGATTAAAATATGTAAAAGAATCATTTTATAAATGAATAACAAGGTTCAAATACCCGAAAATGGCTTTAAAATCATTTATAAATAATTGTCGAGCATTGAACATAATTTAGAAAAATAATTTAAAGCTCGAAACTATTTTTTGGAATTTTTAAATTAAAAAATTAATTAAATTCAATTAAATAATCAATTAAAAATTATTACTAAATAATTAAATTATTTAATCAAATAATATTTAAATTAATTAACCAATTACATAATTAATTATTATTTAAAATTAATTAATTAAATAATTAAGATTTATTTCTAACTTTATAATTAATTAAAATGAATTTTGGAATTAAAAATAAATTTTAGGAATTAAAAATAAAATTTTTGAATTACCTTTAAATAAGAAAACCACAAAAACAGTTTTATAAAAATGAAATAGAAGCTGAGTAGATCAAACTCGGGTCGAAAATAAACCCAACTAGTCAACATGAACAGAACCAGGTCCTCAAAAAAACCAGTGAACTGCCCAATTTCCGGTGGGTCTTGCCAGACTCCGGCGATTGAAAACATCTACATTTATTTGTATTTTTGACCTGAAATTACACTCCCCCTGACCCTAGGAACTCAAACCCAGCACCAATCAACACAAACAACAATCTCAATACAAAATCCGGCGAAAATCACCATAAAAACCGGCGAACTCGAGGTTTTCCGGCGACTCGATCCCAGAACCCATTGGCCTTCAAACCAACATCAACAATTCATTTTTATACGATCTACACACTAGTACAAATCAATTTTTCTAATAACCCTTAGAACAGAAACCCCCAATTTTCAATTAAGAACATTCAAAGAACATGAACCCTGATTTTCTTAATTCGAGAATCGAACACATATTTCTCTATGATATGAGGCTCAAAATCAGTCATTTAATATATCAAATTGACCAGAATTCAAATATCTACAACATGAAATCATCAAAACACATAACCAACATCAAAAATCAAAAATTCCTAATTTAATCCAATTAAATTCAAATTTAATTAAAAATATAGAAAATCACCATATGATTATGCAATAATATGGTTGATAAAACTTGAATCTACTCGTCGAGCGTTTCATTTTGGTTACTCGTACACCAAGAACGGACTTCGATAACGCCTTCAAATCCTCGATTAATTATGAAGAACACGATGAATATTAATATTTTCTCTGGATAATTATATAATTTATTGTATATTTGTGTTTATATGTACAAAATAAAGTATTGTAAGGGCTATTTATATTTACGGAATACTGGTACCCCGTTGAATCATATCGGATATAAAAATAGAATACTAAATAGCTAAGTACTAATAAAACTGATCCAAATTTGTATCGGTTTTAGGATAAACATCAAAACCGGGCTTTTAAATAAAGTTTTGGAGTTTCGAGCTTTTGGTTACACGTACCACAAGAAGATAATATAGTATTTTAATCAAAATATCTCGTATATTGAAAATATCTATTTTACCGGTTTACCGGAACGAAAATAATATCGTAAAATTTATACCGGAAATCGTACAGATAAATCTTTACCCCGGATTGAAAAAGTCAAAACACAGAAAATGCTCGGAATAATCAAATTGTGCTAGAAATGAGTTTTCTCGTAATTTCCGGATAGCAAAAACGTAAAAACCGTTGAAGTTGGACGGTTACCGAATAATTAAAATAATTAATAATCTATAAATAAATTATTAAATCATATAATGACATGTAAATTACTAGAAAAATATCAAAATAATCTCTACCTCATTCTGGGAATATAAAAATAAAATTCACAAATTTTATCACATATAAGCTACCAAACACAGATACCAATTAACACATAATTCACCAAAATTCATATAATAATCATATAATATTCATTTATTGGCAAAAATAATTACAGGATATATCCCGGATTTTACATCCTTCCCCCCTTAAAAGGATTATATCCTTAGAATCTCCTAAGTAAACAAATGAGGGTACTCTTCACACATATCTCTTTCTAACTCCCAAGTTGATTCTTCAATCTTTGGATTTCTCCGTAATACTCTTACTAAATTTATAAATTTATTTCTCAATACTTTCTCTCTTATTTCTTGAATCTCTATTGGACTCTCAATATAGGACAAATCTACCTGAAGTTCTATCGGCTCATACTCTATCACATGCGTAGAATCTGGATTATACTTCCTAAGCATTGACACATGAAAGACGATATGAATATGCTCCATATGCGGGGGTAACGCCAGTTCGTATGCTAATTTTCTGATACGTTTCAAAATTTCAAAAGGTCCAACTTATCTAGGACTCAACTTTCCCTTCTTTCCAAATCTGGACAATCCCTTCCATGGCGATACCTTTAGCAATACTAGTCCTTCATCTGCAAACTTCATGTCTTTTCTAACTTGATCCGCGTATTTCCTTTGACAATTTTGTGCTACAATTAACCTTTTCCAGAATAACTTTGATAACTTCCTTCGTTTGTTGTACCAACTCCAGTCCAAGTATCTTACATTCTCCAACTTTATCCCAATATACTGGTGATCAACATTTGCATCCATACAGAGCTTCATAGGGAGGCCTTCTGATATTGGTGTAGTAACTGTTATTGTAAGCAAATTCTACTAAAAGAAAATGCTCATCCGAATTTCCTTTAAAATTGATGGCACAAAAACATAATATATCTTCAATAGTCAGAATCGTTCTTTCACTTTGGCCGTCAGTCTGGGATGATAAGTTGTACTCATGTTCAACTTGGTTCCCAAATATTTCTGAAAACTTCTCCAGAAACTTGAATTGAATTGTGGATCTCGGTCAGATACAATAGACACAGGGAGTCCTGACGAACTATTATTTTCATCAAGTACAAGTGAACTAACTTGTCCAATGAAAATCTTTCATTAATAGACAGAAAATGAGCTAACTTGGTTAGTCTTTCCACTATAACCCAAAAAACGTCATGGTTTGCTTTTGTTCTTGGTAATCCGACTATAAAATTCATAGCAATATGCTCTCATTTCCGCTATGGAATCTCTAATGGTTATAATAACCCACTTGGTCTTTGATGTTCTACTTTAATTCTTTGACATGTATAACATCCACTAACCCATTCTGCAATGACATGTATAACATCTACTAACCCATTCTGCAATCTCTCTCTTCATATCTGGCCATCAATAGTCCTCCTTTAAACATATGTACATCTTGGTACTCCCTGTGTGAATCGAATACTTAGAATTGCGGGCATCCTGTAGAATTTCATTCTTTAACTCTGTCACTGGTGGAATCCAAATTCTGGAAAAAAATCGTAGAATACCTTGATCATCTTTATGAGTGCATAACTATTCTCCTGCCAAATTGTTGACATCCTGATCCATTATCTCCTCTTGGCATTTCCTTATCTTCTCTAACAACTCTGACTAAAAGTTCATAATATACATCTTCACTTCTGATAGTTTATAAACTCTGACTTCTAATTCCAGCTTCTGAAATTCCTTATATATCTCCTCTGATACAGTCAACAAATCTTATCTCTCATTCCTGCTCAAGCGTCTGCCACTACATTTGCTTTTCTTGGGGGATAGTTAATTGTGCAATCATAATCCTTAATCAACTCTATCCATCTTCGTTGTGTCATTTTAATTTCCTTCTGTGTGAATATATATTTCAAACTCTTATGGTCCATAAAAATCTCACACTTCTCTCCATATAGATAATGTCTCCAAATCTTCAAGGTGAATACTATTGCTGCCAATTCCAAGTTATGAGTAGGATACTGCTGTTAATGAGGTTTCAATTTTTTAGACGCATATGCAATAACTTTATCATGCTTCATCATAACCCAACTTTATCCCTTATGAGAAGCATTACTATAAATTACAAACTCTCCTTGATCGTCTGAAAGTCACAAAACAGGTGCTATGATCAATCTCTTCTTTAACTCCTGAAAACTTTCTTCACACTTCTCATTCCATATAAACTTCTCGTTCTTCCTGGTAAGCTTTGCCAGAGGTGTTACAATCTTCAAGAAATCTTGAACAAATCTTCGATAATATCCTGCAAATCCTAAGAAACTTCTCACTTCTGTTGGTGTTTTTTTCATCTCCAGTTCTTAACAGCTTCAATCTTTGTTGGGTCCACTTTGATTCCTTCATTACTGACTATATGTCCTAGGAATTGAACTTCCAGTAACCAAAACTCAGACTTTGAAATCTTAGCATACAACTTCTCCCTTCGCAAAATTCCCAGAGCTATCCTTAAATGTTCTACATGGTCTTCAGTTAACTTCGAGTAAATCAAGATATCATCTATAAACACAATTACAAACTTATTCAAATACTTCTTAAGAATTCTGTTCATTAGATCCATAAATATTGTTGGTGCATTGGTCAATCCAAAAGCCATTACTAGGAATTTATAATGACCATACCTAGTTTTGAAAGCTATTTCTGGTACATCCTCAGGTTTAATCTACAATTGATGATACCCGGATCTCAAATCAATCTTAGAAAAGTACTTTTCTCCTTTTAACTGATCAAACAAATCGTCAATTAGAGGTAACAGATACTTATTCTTGATAGTAAGCTTGTTGAGCTCCCGATAGTTGATACATAATCTCATGCTCCCATCCTTCTTCTTAATAAATAACACAGGTGCACCCCATGGGGATACATTAGATCTAATAACTCCTTTTTCCAATAATTCTTGCAATTGCTTCACTAGTTCCTTCATTTCAAATGGCGCTATTCTGTATGGGGCCTTAGGTACGGGTTCCTTTCCAGGTGCTAAGTTGATTACAAACTCAATTTCTCTATCTGGAAGAAGTCCCGGTAACTCGTTTGGAAACACGTCTGGAAACTCATTGACCACTGGAATATCTTGGAGTTTTCTTAGCTCCTGACTTCTATCTACCACATAAGCAATATAATGCTCGCATCCTTGTCTCAGTAACCTTTTAGCTTGAATTATCGTCAAAAACTTCTTTGCTTGCCTTTGACCTCTAAACGTCACCATTTTCTCATCCGGCATCTTCAGAATTACCTTCTTATTATGACAGTCTATCTGAGAATCACGCTTAGATAGCCAGTCCATTCCTAGAATAACGTCAAATTCTCTTAACTTAAATGGTATCAAATCAGCACAAAACTTATTGCCAGAAATCTCAATCTCGTAATTGGTACAAACTTGGTTAAGAGAAACACGTTCTTGATTCACTAGTTCTACAGTCATAATCACATTTAACCATTCAACTTGGAAATTCAACTTATCAATAAAATCTTGAGAAATAAATGATCGAGTTGCTTCTGAATCTACTAATACTTTAGCACATAAGGGATTCACAGTAAGCGTACCTGCAACCACATCTGTATCCTGAATAGCATCTTTCACAGACATATCATAGACTCTAGCTCTTGGAGGCTCATTCACTATCAGAGTAGATCACATGATTCTCAGCGCATCACTAACTAGGGCTGGTGTTTTACAATCCTTCTCTATATGCCTGGTTTCCCATACGTAAAACATGTAAACCCAATTGCTGGAACCTTGCCTGCTTGATTCCTGGTAGGTTGATCCCTATTTATTTTCTCTCTGGATGGTTGATTCTGGCACTTCCTTCAACAGTGTCCCTTCTGATCATGTCTTTAACATACTATATTCAGTTTATTACAAACTCCTCCGTGTTTCTTTCCACATACATGGCACTATGTTAAAGATGGCCTTTGTTGATTCAGTTGGTTTCCAATGGCTGAACGATTGCCTTGTCCTCCATTGCCTACATTTTTCTTCCTGAAATTAAAAATCTTCCCTGGATGAAACTTTCCTTTCTTTTGATTAACAAAGTTTGGAAACTTCCCTGCTTGTGCATGTCCTTCACTTCCCTCGAACTTTCTTTTCTTACTCTCCTTCTCTTTCTGTGATATTTCACTCTCTGTTTCTACAATCATAGCTTTTTGAACCACTGTCGCATATATGTCCAACTCAAATATAGCTACTTTCCCTCTGATCCATGGCTTAAGACCTCACTGAAATCTCTTAGCTTCCTTCTTGTCAGTGTCTACATAAGATGGCACAAACCTAGACAATTCCTTAAACTTACTTTCATAATCTGCTACTGATATATTTCCTTACTTCAATTCTAGAAATTTCAATTCCATTGATCCTGAACAAATTGGGAAAAATATTTCTCCAAGAACAACTCCTTGAATCTATCCCAAGTAATAACATATGTACCTTCCAATGTCTTAACATTTTCCCACCAATAGGTGCCTTCATTCTTCAGGTAGTAACTTGCAAACTCCATTTTATGTTCCTCTATCACCTTAACTAAAGCAAATGACTTCTCCAACTCCTTCAACCAAACTCTTGCTTCAGTTGGATCTAAAGAACCTTTGAACTCTGATGGATTCACCACCTGGAAAGTCTTAAAATTTACCTGGGGATTGGCTTGTCTCTGTTGTTGTTGAGTCAGGTTAACTATTTTTTGGGTCAAGATCTGAAGAATTTGGGCCACAATAGGGTCTATGGACCATCTGATTAAAACAAAGACACCTCGAATGAAAGCTTCAGAACTTTGGTGGCACAAACCCAGCTGTACTTCTCTACATCAGTCAACCAGGGTAAAACATTTTAGTCATTTTGCATCTTGAACTATATTGTTGCAATAAATATGTGAAACAGTCTCAGTCATAAGTAATAAGAAAAGAAGAGATTTAGTTTTTTGAATGAAAAAATGAAGAGGTACTTAACTTCATGATTTATATAAATTTGTCAAAAGCCTTTTTCTAGAAGGTGCAGTGGAAGGAAATTTCTGAGATAGGATCCTCAAAATATAGAATATTTATTTAACTTATTTCACGTTTGTCATATATTAATGATAATTAATGGAAATAAGAGGTAAAAACTAGTGCGTTGATAATGTACACTTCCCTTGTAATGTTTGACCTTCACTTGTCTAGAATTCAGTACCAAATATTGACTACATCATGAAAGACTTCTGGTCGAGATATAAAAATACATGTACAAACATCATCTTACATAACTGAGTCACAAAAATGTATACTCACCAGGTCAAAAGTGGTAATAATTTCCAGAGTTGTGAAAAGAGAAGAAAATTAGAAGGAAGTTATACTTTGAAATTTAGATTTATAAAGTAAGGCCTAGATAGATTAGGCCTAGAATTAAATTATTATCATCCATGTATAGTAATATATATAAACACATGTAGGTAATGATGCACGCTAACTTAAGTTTAATCACAAGGACATTAAGAGGTTGTAAAATAGACATTAGCTTCTTTGCTGAAACTAATTTCTTACAATCATCATAAAATTAATTAAACTGGGGGATGAGACTTATGGCATTTGTATTTATTGTTACCATACAAAACCTCAGCTTGAAGAAACTTATGCAGCGCTTGTTTAAGAGAAGCAGAATTCATAACATCATGGCTAATATCCATAATCTCATCTACCTTATTTGATTCCTTCCCGCACGACAAACATTTGACCTGGCTCTATAAAGCCCAGCCGAAAATATCCTGAACTACATAATTCCCATTCAAACCTGTACTACCAGAATTCAAATTTTCTTCCAAACGCTGCTATGTACATTATAATTCAATTAAAAATCAAAAACTTACCACAAACACATCCATAAAACACAAATATAAATTAAACACAACTGACAAAAACCAGAGCAAGTGTTCGCATATACACAACATATTACACAAACCCAGATGAAGAGTTCGATTGAAATCAATTATAATCATCAAATTAGCAGAAATAATACTCCCTTTGTCCCTCTCATTTGTTCACACTTTCCTTTTTTACATTTCAAAATTTTCCAAAAATAGTAAGGTTTTTATAATTTACAGTAAAACCTCGATAAATTAAGACCTTTGGACCATGAAAAATTATTAATTAATCAAAATATTAATATATTGATAAATTAATGATTTATTAATTTATCGATATATTAATAATTTATTAATTTATCGAGATATATTATTTAAAATTTTAACATATACAATTCTCAGAATAATAATTAATTTTCATCTATTGAATACTTAAAATAACATTAAGAAATATTTATAAATTTAAGTAAATTGAAAAGATTCACTTATTTAATTAGATTACGTAATGTCTAGAAGTTCTCAAAATGGTTCAAGCCACGGATCTATCTTTTCTAGACCAGCCTTGTTCCTATTTACCACAACAATAAAATGGACCTTATTTAACTAAGTACCCAGTTGGAGCCAGTCTCAAGAAAAGTTATCCTTAAAGCAACAATTACATTACTTAATTTCCTCTTGTAATATGAACATAATACGTTAGAACTCCATAAAGCATTAAGAAAGATTCAAGATGAAGTACAAAGCGACATCGATTTTAAAAAGAAGCATGTTACAATTGAGGCTTACTATAATACCCACTTATACATATAATATTAATCGGTCCCACTACTTTACTCACTTTTTTTACTTTCCTCCACTACTTTATTATTTTTTTTTAACCTCCGTGCATAACCCAAATGTAAATAAATGGGAGAGACGGAGGGAGTACAAATTAAAGGCGGATATAGCTCATAGGAACGAAATCGAACAAAATCTAATTTAAAAATGTAAATATAAAATTAAAATAATAATTTGAAAATAAATTCAAAATTTACATACTTGCTTCACACTAATTGAACCAAATGAGCTGCTTTAAAGGATTTCAGGATCGATTTGTGCAATTTCAAGCTCGATTTGTGCATTTTAAATCTCGATTAATGCTCGATTAGGTTTTCTTATTTAAAGGTGTAAGATGGAGAGTAAGTTGATTAAAGGGTGTAAACTCGGGTTTGAAATAGGCTGAGAGAGAAGGGATAGGGATATTATGAAAACTAAAGGAGATGGACATGATGATAGTGAGAGAGGGGAGAGAGAACAAAGAACAAGAGGAGATGGAGAAAATAGAGAAAGTAAAAAGAACATAGGAGAGAGATGGTGTCGCGGGTTAGATCTGTGAGGGAAAGGAGAAATTGGGGAAAAGAGGGAATTTTGAAATATAATAATGAGGGGAAATGAAATTTTATGGGGGGAATATATTTGTCTACTTAAACGAGGGAACTGAACATGAAAAATGACAAGTTATTTGAAAAAAAAAATTAATTAGTCTTAGACACCGGTTAGTATAAAAAACTGATGTTAAAATGAAAAATGATAATTTGACATTTTTCTAAATTAAACATAGACAACAGTTGTTATACAAAACCAGTGTCAATATTATACTTCAACGTCGCTTAAAGAAAAATCGATGTTAAAAACTCATTTGACATCGGGTGCATTACGTACCGATGTTGCATGCACTATTTCTAGTAGTGAGTGCTCAGGAGTTGTAGCAGTCATAGAAATTAGCTTTATTGGAAGAGGTGGTCCATCATTGATTATATTTAGATAATCAGTATCAATGGCTTCAAGATACATTTGCATCTTAACCTTCCATGTTGGATAGTCTACCTTCTTCAATAATGGGGTCTTTATGCATTCATACCTATTTCCTGACATGTGTGATCTTTTCTGACAAGTATGAGAGGGTTGAATACAATTTTATAAGCAAATCGAAATTAGAATATAAATATGAAACAGTTGTAATGATCTGATATAAAATGGTTACAAACTCTCTGAAGAAATTCTGATATATTTGAGAGCTGCTAGGTTACAATGATACATGTTTGAAATATAATCCAATATAATAACATATTCTTTATTTTTAAATCACACATTTTCTCTATCAATTACAAGATATGTTATAAAGATATTTATCTAGTTTCCATTCAAATATAAATCAACAGCTAAGATCCTATAAATCAAGAACTGATAAATTAAACTCTCCTCAATAGATGGGATTGTATCAATCAGTAGATAATGATTGGATTTCACATCTTGATCAGACAACATATCATGACATTCGTCATATCCTGACGATACAGCAAATCTTGACCCATATGTCCCACCATATTTTGATGCACCGTTGAGAAGAATATGTAACATAAAATCCATAAGTCACACTTAATAGACACCATTTCTGCTGTAATATCCTTTAATAATTGTCCTTCGAGATGAAATATTTTCTCAAAAGGATCATGTTCAGAGCTTGGCAGAGTAAGTGATGATGTAGCATACGGACCTGATATTTGCTCAATTTGTCGAAACGATGACTTAAGGTTGAAAGATAAAACTTATTGAGACCATTATATATAATTGATAATTTTTAAAGAAAAGGGTCTCAATTTCCATATGGATGACAAATTCTTTCCATTTTTAGAATACATTACATTAGGCACTAAACGCAGCAATTGGTGAAGCATGTCAACTAAAGGACAAAAACCATATCATGCTCTGGATTTTTTTATGAAAGTTAAAATTTAAAAGCACTAATACAAAAAGAGGAATAGCCATAAAAAATATATGACATACATAATTAAACTGATTATAGGATATTGACAGAGCAAAAACGTAACTTGCTCAAAAAATTAAAAAAGAGTTGTAGTCCTAATACTGTTATGGTACTTTGTCCAATAAGAGCAAGGAAATTACTATGCTTTGTTTAATGTTAATTGAAAATTTGAGATAGATTAAGTGAATGCTAAAATGTTGAAGCTCAATAAAGCTTAATGAACCTCCAAACCTGTTGAAAAAAGAAAAAAATGAGATTAAAAAACCAAACCCAATAATACTTTAGAACTATATTAAGATGAAGAATAAACAAAACCCAATCGAACATGTGACAACCTCCAAATCCGGGTCAGAGATTTGGGGTTCACAACACACACAAACAATACAACATGTATATGAAATAATATATGCAATGACCCAACACTACTCAACCACGGATTATATCATACCAAATCCCAACTAGTTTACCTTACAACTGATAATAAAATATTCTTACAAACTTGCAAAATTCAAAACTAAAGCATAAAGCTCCTCATAGCTCGTTCCATCACTCAACCTGGAATCCTAGCTCGAACACTGGCCTGGGGATCCTCGCTACCAACAGTTTCCTTCTTAACTGGAAAAGAACATAAAAAGGATCCCTAAAGTGAGCTAACTAGCTCGTCAAGTTATATAATAATAACTGAGGATCAGGAATTATCAAATAAAATGATTCAGAAGAATCAAGTTTCTTGTTAAGCAATTATTAGAATTGGATATTCATTTTTAATTTTAAAAACCAAGGTTAGGCCGCTGATCAGTCATGCACTAACAACGAGCAAGACACACAGCTCTGCTCTATATATACTGGATCCAAGGCACACATTGGCCTAATACGACCCTGAATCTGGTCTGACCATGAATCTGGTTCATATTTACAAAACCAGCCAATTCTAAAACAATTCAATATGATAAATAATGTAATTCAATAAAACAAGATCATAATCAACAATGATAAGACATTTATCTCAAATCATAATGCAATTTATAAGTATCATAAAGGTATATCAAGGTATGTATAAGGAATGGCTTCAAGCCTATAAAAGAATCAGGTTATAGATGAACAATCGTTTAATGGTTATACAATGTTTGGTTCTCTCAAGTTATTAGGTACTGTAGAATGTATAAGTTTATGTATGTTCAACCAATTTTATTTCAGTGTCTGGTGTATGGTGTGAATGTATTTTTGAAGTAGTATCATATTGATGTGGTTCAGTATTTCGGAATTTAACAATCAATGGTTCACAATGAATAAGGCTTACAGTTCAAGTATCAAATGATATGGTTAGGGTTTAGGGCTAAAAAATTCAAAGCACTTGTAATATAAAACAAGAACTATTTAGGGTACTTGCAACATATCACAAGAAGGTTCAGGAATACTTACCTCATCTCAACTGAGTCCCAACTTCACTTGCACTCGTCTATTGGTTCCATTCACTGACCACTTGCTTTCCTTTTCTATACTTGGTTTCCTCTTCCAGACATCACAAGTATCTATCAATACTCAATCTAATACCATTCTAATCGTCATATAATTGTCACAAGCTTCTATCTACCCTTTGTTTCACCCAAATCTGATTTACGGATTGAAAGTTATGACTAAAACAGTCAAACAATGATCATATAGGCATATAACACATCAATCAAGTAGCACATAGCACATACCACGTAAGGTATTTGATAAAATTAATTTTCCAAAGAAGGTTCGGGGTTAAAAAAGATTTTTCTGACATCTAATAGGAATTTTTGAAAATTCTTTGGGATTAAAATATGTAAAAGAATCATTTTATAAATGAATAACAAGGTTCAAATACCCGAAAATGGCTTTAAAATCATTTATAAATAATTGTCGAGCATTGAACATAATTTAGAAAAATAGTTTAAATCTCGAAACTATTTTTTGAAATTTTTAAATCAAAAAATTAATTAAATTCAATTTATTAATCAATTAAAAATTATTATTAAATAATTAAATTATTTAATCAAATAATATTTAAATTAATTGACCAATTACATAATTAGTTATTAATTAAAATGAATTAATTAAATAATTCAGATTTATTTCTGACTTTATAATTAATTAAAATGAATTTTAAAATTAAAAATAAATTTTAGGAATTAAAAATAGAATTTTTGAATTACTTTTAAATAAGAAAAACACAAAAGCAGTTTTATAAAAATGAAATAGAAGCTGAGTAGATTAAACTCGGGTCGGAAATAAACCCAACTGGTATCAACATGAATAGAACCAGGTCCTCAAAAAAAACCACTGAACTGCCCAATATCCGGTGGGTTTTCCAGTCTCCGGCGATTGAAAACCTCTACATTTATTTGTATTTTTGACCTGATATTACACTCCCCCTGACCCTAGGAACTCAAACCCAGCACCAATCAACACAAACAACAATCTCAATACAAAATCCGGCGAAAATCACCATAAAAACCGGCGAACTCGAGGTTTTCCGGCGACTCGATCACAGAACCCATTGGCCTTCAAACCAACATCAACAATTCATTTTTATACGATCTACACACTAGTACAAATCAATTTTACTAATAACCCTTAGAACAGAAACCCCCAATTTTCAATTAAGAACATTCAAAGAACATAAACCCTGATTTTCTTAATTCGAGAATCAAACACATATTTCTCCATGATATGAGGCTCAAAATCGATCATTTAATATATCAAATTGACCAGAATTCAAATATCTACAACATGAAATCATCAAAACACATAACCAACATCAAAAATCAAAAATTCCTAATTTAATCCAATTAAATTCGAATTTAATTAAAAATATAGAAAATCACCATATGATTATGCAGTAATATGGTTGATAAAACTTGAATCTACTCGTCGAGAGTTTCATTTTGGTTACTCGTACACAAAGAACGGACTTCGATAACGCCTTCGAATCCTCGATTAATTATGAAGAACACGATGAATATTAATATTTTCTCTGGATAATTATATAATTTATTGTATATTTGTGTTTATATGTACAAAATAAAGTATTGTAAGGGCTATTCATATTTACGGAATACTGGTACCCCGTTGAATCATATCGGATATAAAAATAGAATACTTAATAGCTAAGTACTAATAAAACTGATCCAAATTTGTACCGGTTTTGGGATAAACATTAAAACCGGGCTTTTAAATAAAGTTTTGGAGTTTCGAGCTTTTGGTTACACGTACCACAAGAAGATAATATAGTATTTTAATCAAAATATCTCGTATATTGAAAATATCTATTTTACCAGTTTACCGGAACGAAAATAATATCGTAAAATTTATACCAAAAATTGTACAGATAAATCTTTACCCCGGATTGAAAAAGTCAAAACACAGAAAATGCTCGGAATAATCAAATTAGGCTAGAAATGAGTTTTCCCGTAACTTCCGGATAGCAAAAATATAAAAACCGTTGAAGTTGGATGGTTCCCGAATAATTAAAATAGTTAATAATCTATAAATAAATTATAGAATCATATAATGACATGTAAATTACTAGAAAAATATCAATATAATCTCTACCTTATTCTGGGAATATAAAAATAAAATTCACAAATTTTATCACATATAAACTACCAAACACAGATACCAATTAACACATAATTCACCAAAATTCATATAATAATCATATAATATTCATTTATTGGAAAAACTAATTACAGGATATATCCCGGATTTTACATCCTTCCCCCCTTAAAAGAATTATATCCTTAGAATCTCCTAAGTAAACAAATGAGGGTACTCTTCACACATATCTCTTTCTAACTCCCAAGTTGATTCTTCAATCTTTGGATTTCTCCACAATACTCTTACTAAATTTATAACTTTATTTCTCAATACTTTCTCTCTTCTTTCTTGAATCTCTATTGGACTCTCAATATAGGACAAATCTACCTGAAGTTCTATCGGCTCATACTCTATCACATGCGTAGAATCTGGATTATACTTCCTAAGCATTGACACATGAAAGACGATATGAATATGCTCCATATGCGGGGTTAACGCCAGTTCGTATGCTAATTTTCTGATACGTTTCAAAATTTCAAAAGGTCCAACTTATCTAGGACTCAACTTTCCCTTCTTTCCAAATCTGGACAATCCCTTCCATGGCGATACCTTTAGCAATACTAGTTCTTCATCTGCAAACTTCATGTCTTTTCTAACTTGATCCGCGTATTTCCTTTGACAATTTTGTGCTACAATTAACCTTTTCCAGAATAACTTTGATAACTTCCTTCGTTTGTTGTACCAACTCCAGTCCAAGTATCTTACATTCTCCAACTTCATCCCAATATACTGGTGATCAACATTTGCATCCATATAGAGCTTCATAGGGAGGCCTTCTGATACTGGTGTAGTAACTGTTATTGTAAGCAAATTCTACTAAAAGAAAATGCTCATCCAAATTTCCTTTAAAATTGACGGCACAAAAACATAATATATCTTCAATAGTCAGAATCGTTCTTTCACTTTGGCCGTCAGTCTGGGATGATAAGTTGTACTCATGTTCAACTTGGTTCCCAAATATTTCTGAAAACTTCTCCAGAAACTTGAATTGAATTGTGGATCTCGGTCAGATACAATAGACACAGGGAGTCCTGACGAACTATTATTTTCATCAAGTACAAGTGAACTAACTTGTCCAATGAAAATCTTTCATTAATAGACAGAAAATGAGCTAACTTGGTTAGTCTTTCCACTATAACCCAAAAAACGTCGTGGTTTGCTTTTGTTCTTGGTAATCCGACTATAAAATTCATAGCAATATGCTCTCATTTCCGCTATGGAATCTCTAATGGTTATAATAACCCACTTGGTCTTTGATGTTCTACTTTAATTCTTTGACATGTATAACATCCACTAACCCATTCTGCAATGACATGTATAACATCTACTAACCCATTCTGCAATCTCTCTCTTCATATCTGGCCATCAATAGTCCTCCTTTAAACATATGTACATCTTGGTACTCCCTGTGTGAATCGAATACTTAGAATTGCGGGCATCCTGTAGAATTTCATTCTTTAACTCTGTCACTGGTGGAATCCAAATTCTGGAAAAAAATCGTAGAATACCTTGATCATCTTTATGAGTGCATAACTATTCTCCTGCCAAATTGTTGACATCCTGATCCATTATCTCCTCTTGGCATTTCCTTATCTTCTCTAACAACTCTGACTAAAAGGTCATAATATACATCTTCACTTCTGATAGTTTATAAACTCTGACTTCTAATTCCAGCTTCTGAAATTCCTTATATATCTCCTCTGATACAGTCAACAAATCTTATCTCTCATTCCTGCTCAAGCATCTGCCACTACATTTGCTTTTCTTGGGGGATAGTTAATTGTGCAATCATAATCCTTAATCAACTCTATCCATCTTCGTTGTGTCATTTTAATTTCCTTCTGTGTGAATATATATTTCAAACTCTTATGGTCCATAAAAATCTCACACTTCTCTCCATATAGATAATGTCTCCAAATCTTCAAGGTGAATACTATTGCTGCCAATTCCAAGTGATGAGTAGGATACTGCTGTTAATGAGGTTTCAATTTTTTAGACGCATATGCAATAACTTTATCATGCTTCATCATAACCCAACTTTATCCCTTATGAGAAGCATTACTATAAATTACAAACTCTCCTTGATCGTCTGAAAGTCACAAAACAGGTGCTATGATCAATCTCTTCTTTAACTCCTGAAAACTTTCTTCACACTTCTCATTCCATATAAACTTCTCGTTCTTCCTGGTAAGCTTTGCCAGAGGTGTTACAATCTTCAAGAAATCTTGAACCAATCTTCGATAATATCCTGCAAATCCTAAGAAACTTCTCACTTCTGTTGGTGTTTTTTTCCTCTCCAGTTCTTAACAGCTTCAATCTTTGTTGGGTCCACTTTGATTCCTTCATTACTGACTATATGTCCTAGGAATTGAACTTCCAGTAACCAAAACTCAGACTTTGAAATCTTAGCATACAACTTCTCCCTTCGCAAAATTCCCAGAGCTATCCTTAAATATTCTACATGGTCTTCAGTTGACTTCGAGTAAATCAAGATATCATCTATAAACACAATTACAAACTTATTCAAATACTTCTTAAGAATTCTGTTCATTAGATCCATAAATATTGTTGGTGCATTGGTCAATCCAAAAGCCATTACTAGGAATTTATAATGACCATACCTAGTTTTGAAAGCTATTTCTGGTACATCCTCAGGTTTAATCTACAATTGATGATACCCGGATCTCAAATCAATCTTAGAAAAGTACTTTTCTCCTTTTAACTGATCAAACAAATCGTCAATTAGAGGTAACAGATACTTATTCTTGATAGTAAGCTTGTTGAGCTCCCGATAGTTGATACATAATCTCATGCTCCCATCCTTCTTCTTAATAAATAACACAGGTGCACCCCATGGGGATACATTAGATCTAATAACTCCTTTTTCCAACAAGAGCAAGGAAATTACTATGCTTTGTTTAATGTTAATTGAAAATTTGAGATAGATCAAGTGAATGCTAAAATATTGAAGCTCAATAAAGCTTAATGAACCTCCAAACCTGTTGAAAAAAGAAAAAAAATGAGATTAAAAAACCAAACCCAACAATACTTTAGAACTATATTAAGATGAAGAATAAACAAAACCCAATCGAACATGTGACAACCTCCAAATCCGGGTCAGAGATTTGGGGTTCACAACACACACAAACAATACAACATGTAAATGAAATAATATATACAATGACCCTACACTACTCAACTACGGATTACATCATACTAAATCCCAACTAGTTTACCTTACAACTGATAATAAAATATTCTTACAAACTTGCAAAATTCAAAACTAAAGCATAAAGCTCATGATAGCTCGTTCCATCGCTCAACCTGGAATCCTAGCTCGAACACTGGCCTGGGGATCCTCGCTACCAACAGTTTCCTTCTTAACTGGAAAAAAACATAAAAAGGATCGCTAAAGTGAGCTAACTAGCTCGGCAAGTTATATAACAATAACTGAGGATAAGCAATGATCAAATAAAATGATTCAGAAGAATCAAGTTTCTTGTTAAGCAATTATTAGAATTGGATATTCATTTTTAATTTTAAAAACCAAGGTTAGGTCGCTGATCATTCATGCACTAACACCGAGCAAGACACACAGCTCTGCTCTATATATACTGGATCCAAGGCACACATTGGCCTAATACGACCCCGAATCTGGTCTGACCATAAATCTGGTTCATATTTACAAAACCAACCAATTCTATAACAATTCAATATGATAAATAATGTAATTCAATAAAACAAGATCATAATCAACAATGATAAGACATTTATCACAAATTATAATGCAATTATGAGTATCATAAATGTATATCAAGGTATGTATGAGGAATGGCTTCAAGCCTATAAAAGAATCAGGTAATAGATGAACAATCGTTTAATGGTTATACAATGTTTGGTTCTTTGATGTTACTAGGTATTGTAGAATGTATAAGTTTATGTATGTTCAACCAATTTTATTTCAGTGTCTGGTGTATGGTGTGAATGTATTTGTGAAGTAGTATCATATTGATGTGGTTCAGTATTTGAGAATTCAACAATCAATGGTTCACAATGAATAAGGCTTACAGTTCAAGTATCAAATGATATGGTTAGGTTTTAGGGCTAAGCAATTCAAAGCACTTGCAATATAAAACAAGAACTATTTAGGGTACTTGCAACATATCACAAGAAGGTTCAGGAATACTTGCCTTATCTCAACTGAGTTCCAACTTCACTTGCACTCGTCTATTGATTCCATTCACTGACCACTTGCTTTCCTTTTCTATGCCTGGTTTCCTCTTCCAGACATCACAAGTATCTATCAATACTCAATCTAATACCATTCTAATCGTCATACAAATGTCACAAGCTTCTATCTACCCTTTGTTTCACCCAAATCTGATTTACGGATTGAAAGTTATGACTAAAACAGTCAAACAATGATCATATAAGCATATAACACATCAATCAGGTAGCACATAGCACATACCACGTAAGGTATTTGATAAAAATAATTTTTCAAAGAAGGTTCGGGGTTAAAAAGGATTTTTCTAACATCTAATAAGAATTTTTGAACATTCTTCGGGATTAAAATATGTAAAAGAATCATTTTATAAATGAATAACAAGGTTCAAATACCCGAAAATGGCTTTAAAATCATTTATAAATAATTGTCGAGCATTGAACATAATTTAGAAAAATAATTTAAAGCTCGAAACTATTTTTTGGAATTTTTAAATTAAAAAATTAATTAAATTCAATTAAATAATCAATTAAAAATTATTACTAAATAATTAAATTATTTAATCAAATAATATTTAAATTAATTAACCAATTACATAATTAATTATTATTTAAAATTAATTAATTAAATAATTAAGATTTATTTCTAACTTTATAATTAATTAAAATGAATTTTGGAATTAAAAATAAATTTTAGGAATTAAAAATAAAATTTTTGAATTACCTTTAAATAAGAAAACCACAAAAACAGTTTTATAAAAATGAAATAGAAGCTGAGTAGATCAAACTCGGGTCGAAAATAAACCCAACTAGTCAACATGAACAGAACCAGGTCCTCAAAAAAACCAGTGAACTGCCCAATTTCCGGTGGGTCTTGCCAGACTCCGGCGATTGAAAACATCTACATTTATTTGTATTTTTGACCTGAAATTACACTCCCCCTGACCCTAGGAACTCAAACCCAGCACCAATCAACACAAACAACAATCTCAATACAAAATCCGGCGAAAATCACCATAAAAACCGGCGAACTCGAGGTTTTCCGGCGACTCGATCCCAGAACCCATTGGCCTTCAAACCAACATCAACAATTCATTTTTATACGATCTACACACTAGTACAAATCAATTTTTCTAATAACCCTTAGAACAGAAACCCCCAATTTTCAATTAAGAACATTCAAAGAACATGAACCCTGATTTTCTTAATTCGAGAATCGAACACATATTTCTCTATGATATGAGGCTCAAAATCAGTCATTTAATATATCAAATTGACCAGAATTCAAATATCTACAACATGAAATCATCAAAACACATAACCAACATCAAAAATCAAAAATTCCTAATTTAATCCAATTAAATTCAAATTTAATTAAAAATATAGAAAATCACCATATGATTATGCAATAATATGGTTGATAAAACTTGAATCTACTCGTCGAGCGTTTCATTTTGGTTACTCGTATACCAAGAACGGACTTCGATAACGCCTTCAAATCCTCGATTAATTATGAAGAACACGATGAATATTAATATTTTCTCTGGATAATTATATAATTTATTGTATATTTGTGTTTATATGTACAAAATAAAGTATTGTAAGGGCTATTTATATTTACGGAATACTGGTACCCCGTTGAATCATATCGGATATAAAAATAGAATACTAAATAGCTAAGTACTAATAAAACTGATCCAAATTTGTATCGGTTTTAGGATAAACATCAAAACCGGGCTTTTAAATAAAGTTTTGGAGTTTCGAGCTTTTGGTTACACGTACCACAAGAAGATAATATAGTATTTTAATCAAAATATCTCGTATATTGAAAATATCTATTTTACCGGTTTACCGGAACGAAAATAATATCGTAAAATTTATACCGGAAATCGTACAGATAAATCTTTACCCCGGATTGAAAAAGTCAAAACACAGAAAATGCTCGGAATAATCAAATTGTGCTAGAAATGAGTTTTCTCGTAATTTCCGGATAGCAAAAACGTAAAAACCGTTGAAGTTGGACGGTTACCGAATAATTAAAATAATTAATAATCTATAAATAAATTATTAAATCATATAATGACATGTAAATTACTAGAAAAATATCAAAATAATCTCTACCTCATTCTGGGAATATAAAAATAAAATTCACAAATTTTATCACATATAAGCTACCAAACACAGATACCAATTAACACATAATTCACCAAAATTCATATAATAATCATATAATATTCATTTATTGGCAAAAATAATTACAGGATATATCCCGGATTTTACATCCTTCCCCCCTTAAAAGGATTATATCCTTAGAATCTCCTAAGTAAACAAATGAGGGTACTCTTCACACATATCTCTTTCTAACTCCCAAGTTGATTCTTCAATCTTTGGATTTCTCCGTAATACTCTTACTAAATTTATAAATTTATTTCTCAATACTTTCTCTCTTATTTCTTGAATCTCTATTGGACTCTCAATATAGGACAAATCTACCTGAAGTTCTATCGGCTCATACTCTATCACATGCGTAGAATCTGGATTATACTTCCTAAGCATTGACACATGAAAGACGATATGAATATGCTCCATATGCGGGGGTAACGCCAGTTCGTATGCTAATTTTCTGATACGTTTCAAAATTTCAAAAGGTCCAACTTATCTAGGACTCAACTTTCCCTTCTTTCCAAATCTGGACAATCCCTTCCATGGCGATACCTTTAGCAATACTAGTCCTTCATCTGCAAACTTCATGTCTTTTCTAACTTGATCCGCGTATTTCCTTTGACAATTTTGTGCTACAATTAACCTTTTCCAGAATAACTTTGATAACTTCCTTCGTTTGTTGTACCAACTCCAGTCCAAGTATCTTACATTCTCCAACTTTATCCCAATATACTGGTGATCAACATTTGCATCCATATAGAGCTTCATAGGGAGGCCTTCTGATATTGGTGTAGTAACTGTTATTGTAAGCAAATTCTACTAAAAGAAAATGCTCATCCGAATTTCCTTTAAAATTGATGGCACAAAAACATAATATATCTTCAATAGTCAGAATCGTTCTTTCACTTTGGCCGTCAGTCTGGGATGATAAGTTGTACTCATGTTCAACTTGGTTCCCAAATATTTCTGAAAACTTCTCCAGAAACTTGAATTGAATTGTGGATCTCGGTCAGATACAATAGACACAGGGAGTCCTGACGAACTATTATTTTCATCAAGTACAAGTGAACTAACTTGTCCAATGAAAATCTTTCATTAATAGACAGAAAATGAGCTAACTTGGTTAGTCTTTCCACTATAACCCAAAAAACGTCATGGTTTGCTTTTGTTCTTGGTAATCCGACTATAAAATTCATAGCAATATGCTCTCATTTCCGCTATGGAATCTCTAATGGTTATAATAACCCACTTGGTCTTTGATGTTCTACTTTAATTCTTTGACATGTATAACATCCACTAACCCATTCTGCAATGACATGTATAACATCTACTAACCCATTCTGCAATCTCTCTCTTCATATCTGGCCATCAATAGTCCTCCTTTAAACATATGTACATCTTGGTACTCCCTGTGTGAATCGAATACTTAGAATTGCGGGCATCCTGTAGAATTTCATTCTTTAACTCTGTCACTGGTGGAATCCAAATTCTGGAAAAAAATCGTAGAATACCTTGATCATCTTTATGAGTGCATAACTATTCTCCTGCCAAATTGTTGACATCCTGATCCATTATCTCCTCTTGGCATTTCCTTATCTTCTCTAACAACTCTGACTAAAAGTTCATAATATACATCTTCACTTCTGATAGTTTATAAACTCTGACTTCTAATTCCAGCTTCTGAAATTCCTTATATATCTCCTCTGATACAGTCAACAAATCTTATCTCTCATTCCTGCTCAAGCGTCTGCCACTACATTTGCTTTTCTTGGGGGATAGTTAATTGTGCAATCATAATCCTTAATCAACTCTATCCATCTTCGTTGTGTCATTTTAATTTCCTTCTGTGTGAATATATATTTCAAACTCTTATGGTCCATAAAAATCTCACACTTCTCTCCATATAGATAATGTCTCCAAATCTTCAAGGTGAATACTATTGCTGCCAATTCCAAGTTATGAGTAGGATACTGCTGTTAATGAGGTTTCAATTTTTTAGACGCATATGCAATAACTTTATCATGCTTCATCATAACCCAACTTTATCCCTTATGAGAAGCATTACTATAAATTACAAACTCTCCTTGATCGTCTGAAAGTCACAAAACAGGTGATATGATCAATCTCTTCTTTAACTCCTGAAAACTTTCTTCACACTTCTCATTCCATATAAACTTCTCGTTCTTCCTGGTAAGCTTTGCCAGAGGTGTTACAATCTTCAAGAAATCTTGAACAAATCTTCGATAATATCCTGCAAATCCTAAGAAACTTCTCACTTCTGTTGGTGTTTTTTTCATCTCCAGTTCTTAACAGCTTCAATCTTTGTTGGGTCCACTTTGATTCCTTCATTACTGACTATATGTCCTAGGAATTGAACTTCCAGTAACCAAAACTCAGACTTTGAAATCTTAGCATACAACTTCTCCCTTCGCAAAATTCCCAGAGCTATCCTTAAATGTTCTACATGGTCTTCAGTTAACTTCGAGTAAATCAAGATATCATCTATAAACACAATTACAAACTTATTCAAATACTTCTTAAGAATTCTGTTCATTAGATCCATAAATATTGTTGGTGCATTGGTCAATCCAAAAGCCATTACTAGGAATTTATAATGACCATACCTAGTTTTGAAAGCTATTTCTGGTACATCCTCAGGTTTAATCTACAATTGATGATACCCGGATCTCAAATCAATCTTAGAAAAGTACTTTTCTCCTTTTAACTGATCAAACAAATCGTCAATTAGAGGTAACAGATACTTATTCTTGATAGTAAGCTTGTTGAGCTCCCGATAGTTGATACATAATCTCATGCTCCCATCCTTCTTCTTAATAAATAACACAGGTGCACCCCATGGGGATACATTAGATCTAATAACTCCTTTTTCCAATAATTCTTGCAATTGCTTCACTAGTTCCTTCATTTCAAATGGCGCTATTCTGTATGGGGCCTTAGGTACGGGTTCCTTTCCAGGTGCTAAGTTGATTACAAACTCAATTTCTCTATCTGGAAGAAGTCCCGGTAACTCGTTTGGAAACACGTCTGGAAACTCATTGACCACTGGAATATCTTGGAGTTTTCTTAGCTCCTGACTTCTATCTACCACATAAGCAATATAATGCTCGCATCCTTGTCTCAGTAACCTTTTAGCTTGAATTATCGTCAAAAACTTCTTTGCTTGCCTTTGACCTCTAAACGTCACCATTTTCTCATCCGGCATCTTCAGAATTACCTTCTTATTATGACAGTCTATCTGAGAATCACGCTTAGATAGCCAGTCCATTCCTAGAATAACGTCAAATTCTCTTAACTTAAATGGTATCAAATCAGCACAAAACTTATTGCCAGAAATCTCAATCTCGTAATTGGTACAAACTTGGTTAAGAGAAACACGTTCTTGATTCACTAGTTCTACAGTCATAATCACATTTAACCATTCAACTTGGAAATTCAACTTATCAATAAAATCTTGAGAAATAAATGATCGAGTTGCTTCTGAATCTACTAATACTTTAGCACATAAGGGATTCACAGTAAGCGTACCTGCAACCACATCTGTATCCTGAATAGCATCTTTCACAGACATATCATAGACTCTAGCTCTTGGAGGCTCATTCACTATCAGAGTAGATCACATGATTCTCAGCGCATCACTAACTAGGGCTGGTGTTTTACAATCCTTCTCTATATGCCTGGTTTCCCATACGTAAAACATGTAAACCCAATTGCTGGAACCTTGCCTGCTTGATTCCTGGTAGGTTGATCCCTATTTATTTTCTCTCTGGATGGTTGATTCTGGCACTTCCTTCAACAGTGTCCCTTCTGATCATGTCTTTAACATACTATATTCAGTTTATTACAAACTCCTCCGTGTTTCTTTCCACATACATGGCACTATGTTAAAGATGGCCTTTGTTGATTCAGTTGGTTTCCAATGGCTGAACGATTGCCTTGTCCTCCATTGCCTACATTTTTCTTCCTGAAATTAAAAATCTTCCCTGGATGAAACTTTCCTTTCTTTTGATTAACAAAGTTTGGAAACTTCCCTGCTTGTGCATGTCCTTCACTTCCCTCGAACTTTCTTTTCTTACTCTCCTTCTCTTTCTGTGATATTTCACTCTCTGTTTCTACAATCATAGCTTTTTGAACCACTGTCGCATATATGTCCAACTCAAATATAGCTACTTTCCCTCTGATCCATGGCTTAAGACCTCACTGAAATCTCTTAGCTTCCTTCTTGTCAGTGTCTACATAAGATGGCACAAACCTAGACAATTCCTTAAACTTACTTTCATAATCTGCTACTGATATATTTCCTTACTTCAATTCTAGAAATTTCAATTCCATTGATCCTGAACAAATTGGGAAAAATATTTCTCCAAGAACAACTCCTTGAATCTATCCCAAGTAATAACATATGTACCTTCCAATGTCTTAACATTTTCCCACCAATAGGTGCCTTCATTCTTCAGGTAGTAACTTGCAAACTCCATTTTATGTTCCTCTATCACCTTAACTAAAGCAAATGACTTCTCCAACTCCTTCAACCAAACTCTTGCTTCAGTTGGATCTAAAGAACCTTTGAACTCTGATGGATTCACCACCTGGAAAGTCTTAAAATTTACCTGGGGATTGGCTTGTCTTTGTTGTTGTTGAGTCAGGTTAACTATTTTTTGGGTCAAGATCTGAAGAATTTGGGCCACAATAGGGTCTATGGACCATCTGATTAAAACAAAGACACCTCGAATGAAAGCTTCAGAACTTTGGTGGCACAAACCCAGCTGTACTTCTCTACATCAGTCAACCAGGGTAAAACATTTTAGTCATTTTGCATCTTGAACTATATTGTTGCAATAAATATGTGAAACAGTCTCAGTCATAAGTAATAAGAAAAGAAGAGATTTAGTTTTTTGAATGAAAAAATGAAGAGGTACTTAACTTCATGATTTATATAAATTTGTCAAAAGCCTTTTTCTAGAAGGTGCAGTGGAAGGAAATTTCTGAGATAGGATCCTCAAAATATAGAATATTTATTTAACTTATTTCACGTTTGTCATATATTAATGATAATTAATGGAAATAAGAGGTAAAAACTAGTGCGTTGATAATGTACACTTCCCTTGTAATGTTTGACCTTCACTTGTCTAGAATTCAGTACCAAATATTGACTACATCATGAAAGACTTCTGGTCGAGATATAAAAATACATGTACAAACATCATCTTACATAACTGAGTCACAAAAATGTATACTCACCAGGTCAAAAGTGGTAATAATTTCCAGAGTTGTGAAAAGAGAAGAAAATTAGAAAGAAGTTATACTTTGAAATTTAGATTTATAAAGTAAGGCCTAGATAGATTAGGCCTAGAATTAAATTATTATCATCCATGTATAGTAATATATATAAACACATGTAGGTAATGATGCACGCTAACTTAAGTTTAATCACAAGGACATTAAGAGGTTGTAAAATAGACATTAGCTTCTTTGCTGAAACTAATTTCTTACAATCATCATAAAATTAATTAAACTGGGGGATGAGACTTATGGCATTTGTATTTATTGTTACCATACAAAACCTCAGCTTGAAGAAACTTATGCAGCGCTTGTTTAAGAGAAGCAGAATTCATAACATCATGGCTAATATCCATAATCTCATCTACCTTATTTGATTCCTTCCCGCACGACAAACATTTGACCTGGCTCTATAAAGCCCAGCCGAAAATATCCTGAACTACATAATTCCCATTCAAACCTGTACTACCAGAATTCAAATTTTCTTCCAAACGCTGCTATGTACATTATAATTCAATTAAAAATCAAAAACTTACCACAAACACATCCATAAAACACAAATATAAATTAAACACAACTGACAAAAACCAGAGCAAGTGTTCGCATATACACAACATATTACACAAACCCAGATGAAGAGTTCGATTGAAATCAATTATAATCATCAAATTAGCAGAAATAATACTCCCTTTGTCCCTCTCATTTGTTCACACTTTCCTTTTTTACATTTCAAAATTTTCCAAAAATAGTAAGGTTTTTATAATTTACAGTAAAACCTCGATAAATTAAGACCTTTGGACCATGAAAAATTATTAATTAATCAAAATATTAATATATTGATAAATTAATGATTTATTAATTTATCGATATATTAATAATTTATTAATTTATCGAGATATATTATTTAAAATTTTAACATATACAATTCTCAGAATAATAATTAATTTTCATCTATTGAATACTTAAAATAACATTAAGAAATATTTATAAATTTAAGTAAATTGAAAAGATTCACTTATTTAATTAGATTACGTAATGTCTAGAAGTTCTCAAAATGGTTCAAGCCACGGATCTATCTTTTCTAGACCAGCCTTGTTCCTATTTACCACAACAATAAAATGGACCTTATTTAACTAAGTACCCAGTTGGAGCCAGTCTCAAGAAAAGTTATCCTTAAAGCAACAATTACATTACTTAATTTCCTCTTGTAATATGAACATAATACGTTAGAACTCCATAAAGCATTAAGAAAGATTCAAGATGAAGTACAAAGCGACATCGATTTTAAAAAGAAGCATGTTACAATTGAGGCTTACTATAATACCCACTTATACATATAATATTAATCGGTCCCACTACTTTACTCACTTTTTTTACTTTCCTCCACTACTTTATTATTTTTTTTTAACCTCCGTGCATAACCCAAATGTAAATAAATGGGAGAGACGGAGGGAGTACAAATTAAAGGCGGATATAGCTCATAGGAACGAAATCGAACAAAATCTAATTTAAAAATCTAAATATAAAATTAAAATAATAATTTGAAAATAAATTCAAAATTTACATACTTGCTTCACACTAATTGAACCAAATGAGCTGCTTTAAAGGATTTCAGGATCGATTTGTGCAATTTCAAGCTCGATTTGTGCATTTTAAATCTCGATTAATGCTCGATTAGGTTTTCTTATTTAAAGGTGTAAGATGGAGAGTAAGTTGATTAAAGGGTGTAAACTCGGGTTTGAAATAGGCTGAGAGAGAAGGGATAGGGATATTATGAAAACTAAAGGAGATGGACATGATGATAGTGAGAGAGGGGAGAGAGAACAAAGAACAAGAGGAGATGGAGAAAATAGAGAAAGTAAAAAGAACATAGGAGAGAGATGGTGTCGCGGGTTAGATCTGTGAGGGAAAGGAGAAATTGGGGAAAAGAGGGAATTTTGAAATATAATAATGAGGGGAAATGAAATTTTATGGGGGGAATATATTTGTCTACTTAAACGAGGGAACTGAACATGAAAAATGACAAGTTATTTGAAAAAAAAAATTAATTAGTCTTAGACACCGGTTAGTATAAAAAACTGATGTTAAAATGAAAAATGATAATTTGACATTTTTCTAAATTAAACATAGACAACAGTTGTTATACAAAACCAGTGTCAATATTATACTTCAACGTCGCTTAAAGAAAAATCGATGTTAAAAACTCATTTGACATCGGGTGCATTACGTACCGATGTTGCATGCACTATTTCTAGTAGTGAGTGCTCAGGAGTTGTAGCAGTCATAGAAATTAGCTTTATTGGAAGAGGTGGTCCATCATTGATTATATTTAGATAATCAGTATCAATGGCTTCAAGATACATTTGCATCTTAACCTTCCATGTTGGATAGTCTACCTTCTTCAATAATGGGGTCTTTATGCATTCATACCTATTTCCTGACATGTGTGATCTTTTCTGACAAGTATGAGAGGGTTGAATACAATTTTATAAGCAAATCGAAATTAGAATATAAATATGAAACAGTTGTAATGATCTGATATAAAATGGTTACAAACTCTCTGAAGAAATTCTGATATATTTGAGAGCTGCTAGGTTACAATGATACATGTTTGAAATATAATCCAATATAATAACATATTCTTTATTTTTAAATCACACATTTTCTCTATCAATTACAAGATATGTTATAAAGATATTTATCTAGTTTCCATTCAAATATAAATCAACAGCTAAGATCCTATAAATCAAGAACTGATAAATTAAACTCTCCTCAATAGATGGGATTGTATCAATCAGTAGATAATGATTGGATTTCACATCTTGATCAGACAACATATCATGACATTCGTCATATCCTGACGATACAGCAAATCTTGACCCATATGTCCCACCATATTTTGATGCACCGTTGAGAAGAATATGTAACATAAAATCCATAAGTCACACTTAATAGACACCATTTCTGCTGTAATATCCTTTAATAATTGTCCTTCGAGATGAAATATTTTCTCAAAAGGATCATGTTCAGAGCTTGGCAGAGTAAGTGATGATGTAGCATACGGACCTGATATTTGCTCAATTTGTCGAAACGATGACTTAAGGTTGAAAGATAAAACTTATTGAGACCATTATATATAATTGATAATTTTTAAAGAAAAGGGTCTCAATTTCCATATGGATGACAAATTCTTTCCATTTTTAGAATACATTACATTAGGCACTAAACGCAGCAATTGGTGAAGCATGTCAACTAAAGGACAAAAACCATATCATGCTCTGGATTTTTTTATGAAAGTTAAAATTTAAAAGCACTAATACAAAAAGAGGAATAGCCATAAAAAATATATGACATACATAATTAAACTGATTATAGGATATTGACAGAGCAAAAACGTAACTTGCTCAAAAAATTAAAAAAGAGTTGTAGTCCTAATACTGTTATGGTACTTTGTCCAATAAGAGCAAGGAAATTACTATGCTTTGTTTAATGTTAATTGAAAATTTGAGATAGATTAAGTGAATGCTAAAATGTTGAAGCTCAATAAAGCTTAATGAACCTCCAAACCTGTTGAAAAAAGAAAAAAATGAGATTAAAAAACCAAACCCAATAATACTTTAGAACTATATTAAGATGAAGAATAAACAAAACCCAATCGAACATGTGACAACCTCCAAATCCGGGTCAGAGATTTGGGGTTCACAACACACACAAACAATACAACATGTATATGAAATAATATATGCAATGACCCAACACTACTCAACCACGGATTATATCATACCAAATCCCAACTAGTTTACCTTACAACTGATAATAAAATATTCTTACAAACTTGCAAAATTCAAAACTAAAGCATAAAGCTCCTCATAGCTCGTTCCATCACTCAACCTCGAATCCTAGCTCGAACACTGGCCTGGGGATCCTCGCTACCAACAGTTTCCTTCTTAACTGGAAAAGAACATAAAAAGGATCCCTAAAGTGAGCTAACTAGCTCGTCAAGTTATATAACAATAACTGAGGATCAGCAATTATCAAATAAAATGATTCAGAAGAATCAAGTTTCTTGTTAAGCAATTATTAGAATTGGATATTCATTTTTAATTTTAAAAACCAAGGTTAGGCCGCTGATCAGTCATGCACTAACAACGAGCAAGACACACAGCTCTGCTCTATATATACTGGATCCAAGGCACACATTGGCCTAATACGACCCTGAATCTGGTCTGACCATGAATCTGGTTCATATTTACAAAACCAGCCAATTCTAAAACAATTCAATATGATAAATAATGTAATTCAATAAAACAAGATCATAATCAACAATGATAAGACATTTATCTCAAATCATAATGCAATTTATAAGTATCATAAAGGTATATCAAGGTATGTATAAGGAATGGCTTCAAGCCTATAAAAGAATCAGGTTATAGATGAACAATCGTTTAATGGTTATACAATGTTTGGTTCTCTCAAGTTATTAGGTACTGTAGAATGTATAAGTTTATGTATGTTCAACCAATTTTATTTCAGTGTCTGGTGTATGGTGTGAATGTATTTTTGAAGTAGTATCATATTGATGTGGTTCAGTATTTCGGAATTTAACAATCAATGGTTCACAATGAATAAGGCTTACAGTTCAAGTATCAAATGATATGGTTAGGGTTTAGGGCTAAAAAATTCAAAGCACTTGTAATATAAAACAAGAACTATTTAGGGTACTTGCAACATATCACAAGAAGGTTCAGGAATACTTACCTCATCTCAACTGAGTCCCAACTTCACTTGCACTCGTCTATTGGTTCCATTCACTGACCACTTGCTTTCCTTTTCTATACTTGGTTTCCTCTTCCAGACATCACAAGTATCTATCAATACTCAATCTAATACCATTCTAATCGTCATATAATTGTCACAAGCTTCTATCTACCCTTTGTTTCACCCAAATCTGATTTACGGATTGAAAGTTATGACTAAAACAGTCAAACAATGATCATATAGGCATATAACACATCAATCAAGTAGCACATAGCACATACCACGTAAGGTATTTGATAAAATTAATTTTCCAAAGAAGGTTCGGGGTTAAAAAAGATTTTTCTGACATCTAATAGGAATTTTTGAAAATTCTTTGGGATTAAAATATGTAAAAGAATCATTTTATAAATGAATAACAAGGTTCAAATACCCGAAAATGGCTTTAAAATCATTTATAAATAATTGTCGAGCATTGAACATAATTTAGAAAAATAGTTTAAATCTCGAAACTATTTTTTGAAATTTTTAAATCAAAAAATTAATTAAATTCAATTTATTAATCAATTAAAAATTATTATTAAATAATTAAATTATTTAATCAAATAATATTTAAATTAATTGACCAATTACATAATTAGTTATTAATTAAAATGAATTAATTAAATAATTCAGATTTATTTCTGACTTTATAATTAATTAAAATGAATTTTAAAATTAAAAATAAATTTTAGGAATTAAAAATAGAATTTTTGAATTACTTTTAAATAAGAAAAACACAAAAGCAGTTTTATAAAAATGAAATAGAAGCTGAGTAGATTAAACTCGGGTCGGAAATAAACCCAACTGGTATCAACATGAATAGAACCAGGTCCTCAAAAAAAACCACTGAACTGCCCAATATCCGGTGGGTTTTCCAGTCTCCGGCGATTGAAAACCTCTACATTTATTTGTATTTTTGACCTGATATTACACTCCCCCTGACCCTAGGAACTCAAACCCAGCACCAATCAACACAAACAACAATCTCAATACAAAATCCGGCGAAAATCACCATAAAAACCGGCGAACTCGAGGTTTTCCGGCGACTCGATCACAGAACCCATTGGCCTTCAAACCAACATCAACAATTCATTTTTATACGATCTACACACTAGTACAAATCAATTTTACTAATAACCCTTAGAACAGAAACCCCCAATTTTCAATTAAGAACATTCAAAGAACATAAACCCTGATTTTCTTAATTCGAGAATCAAACACATATTTCTCCATGATATGAGGCTCAAAATCGATCATTTAATATATCAAATTGACCAGAATTCAAATATCTACAACATGAAATCATCAAAACACATAACCAACATCAAAAATCAAAAATTCCTAATTTAATCCAATTAAATTCGAATTTAATTAAAAATATAGAAAATCACCATATGATTATGCAGTAATATGGTTGATAAAACTTGAATCTACTCGTCGAGAGTTTCATTTTGGTTACTCGTACACAAAGAACGGACTTCGATAACGCCTTCGAATCCTCGATTAATTATGAAGAACACGATGAATATTAATATTTTCTCTGGATAATTATATAATTTATTGTATATTTGTGTTTATATGTACAAAATAAAGTATTGTAAGGGCTATTCATATTTACGGAATACTGGTACCCCGTTGAATCATATCGGATATAAAAATAGAATACTTAATAGCTAAGTACTAATAAAACTGATCCAAATTTGTACCGGTTTTGGGATAAACATTAAAACCGGGCTTTTAAATAAAGTTTTGGAGTTTCGAGCTTTTGGTTACACGTACCACAAGAAGATAATATAGTATTTTAATCAAAATATCTCGTATATTGAAAATATCTATTTTACCAGTTTACCGGAACGAAAATAATATCGTAAAATTTATACCAAAAATTGTACAGATAAATCTTTACCCCGGATTGAAAAAGTCAAAACACAGAAAATGCTCGGAATAATCAAATTAGGCTAGAAATGAGTTTTCCCGTAACTTCCGGATAGCAAAAATATAAAAACCGTTGAAGTTGGATGGTTCCCGAATAATTAAAATAGTTAATAATCTATAAATAAATTATAGAATCATATAATGACATGTAAATTACTAGAAAAATATCAATATAATCTCTACCTTATTCTGGGAATATAAAAATAAAATTCACAAATTTTATCACATATAAACTACCAAACACAGATACCAATTAACACATAATTCACCAAAATTCATATAATAATCATATAATATTCATTTATTGGAAAAACTAATTACAGGATATATCCCGGATTTTACATCCTTCCCCCTTAAAAGAATTATATCCTTAGAATCTCCTAAGTAAACAAATGAGGGTACTCTTCACACATATCTCTTTCTAACTCCCAAGTTGATTCTTCAATCTTTGGATTTCTCCACAATACTCTTACTAAATTTATAACTTTATTTCTCAATACTTTCTCTCTTCTTTCTTGAATCTCTATTGGACTCTCAATATAGGACAAATCTACCTGAAGTTCTATCGGCTCATACTCTATCACATGCGTAGAATCTGGATTATACTTCCTAAGCATTGACACATGAAAGACGATATGAATATGCTCCATATGCGGGGTTAACGCCAGTTCGTATGCTAATTTTCTGATACGTTTCAAAATTTCAAAAGGTCCAACTTATCTAGGACTCAACTTTCCCTTCTTTCCAAATCTGGACAATCCCTTCCATGGCGATACCTTTAGCAATACTAGTTCTTCATCTGCAAACTTCATGTCTTTTCTAACTTGATCCGCGTATTTCCTTTGACAATTTTGTGCTACAATTAACCTTTTCCAGAATAACTTTGATAACTTCCTTCGTTTGTTGTACCAACTCCAGTCCAAGTATCTTACATTCTCCAACTTCATCCCAATATACTGGTGATCAACATTTGCATCCATATAGAGCTTCATAGGGAGGCCTTCTGATACTGGTGTAGTAACTGTTATTGTAAGCAAATTCTACTAAAAGAAAATGCTCATCCAAATTTCCTTTAAAATTGACGGCACAAAAACATAATATATCTTCAATAGTCAGAATCGTTCTTTCACTTTGGCCGTCAGTCTGGGATGATAAGTTGTACTCATGTTCAACTTGGTTCCCAAATATTTCTGAAAACTTCTCCAGAAACTTGAATTGAATTGTGGATCTCGGTCAGATACAATAGACACAGGGAGTCCTGACGAACTATTATTTTCATCAAGTACAAGTGAACTAACTTGTCCAATGAAAATCTTTCATTAATAGACAGAAAATGAGCTAACTTGGTTAGTCTTTCCACTATAACCCAAAAAACGTCGTGGTTTGCTTTTGTTCTTGGTAATCCGACTATAAAATTCATAGCAATATGCTCTCATTTCCGCTATGGAATCTCTAATGGTTATAATAACCCACTTGGTCTTTGATGTTCTACTTTAATTCTTTGACATGTATAACATCCACTAACCCATTCTGCAATGACATGTATAACATCTACTAACCCATTCTGCAATCTCTCTCTTCATATCTGGCCATCAATAGTCCTCCTTTAAACATATGTACATCTTGGTACTCCCTGTGTGAATCGAATACTTAGAATTGCGGGCATCCTGTAGAATTTCATTCTTTAACTCTGTCACTGGTGGAATCCAAATTCTGGAAAAAAATCGTAGAATACCTTGATCATCTTTATGAGTGCATAACTATTCTCCTGCCAAATTGTTGACATCCTGATCCATTATCTCCTCTTGGCATTTCCTTATCTTCTCTAACAACTCTGACTAAAAGGTCATAATATACATCTTCACTTCTGATAGTTTATAAACTCTGACTTCTAATTCCAGCTTCTGAAATTCCTTATATATCTCCTCTGATACAGTCAACAAATCTTATCTCTCATTCCTGCTCAAGCATCTGCCACTACATTTGCTTTTCTTGGGGGATAGTTAATTGTGCAATCATAATCCTTAATCAACTCTATCCATCTTCGTTGTGTCATTTTAATTTCCTTCTGTGTGAATATATATTTCAAACTCTTATGGTCCATAAAAATCTCACACTTCTCTCCATATAGATAATGTCTCCAAATCTTCAAGGTGAATACTATTGCTGCCAATTCCAAGTGATGAGTAGGATACTGCTGTTAATGAGGTTTCAATTTTTTAGACGCATATGCAATAACTTTATCATGCTTCATCATAACCCAACTTTATCCCTTATGAGAAGCATTACTATAAATTACAAACTCTCCTTGATCGTCTGAAAGTCACAAAACAGGTGCTATGATCAATCTCTTCTTTAACTCCTGAAAACTTTCTTCACACTTCTCATTCCATATAAACTTCTCGTTCTTCCTGGTAAGCTTTGCCAGAGGTGTTACAATCTTCAAGAAATCTTGAACAAATCTTCGATAATATCCTGCAAATCCTAAGAAACTTCTCACTTCTGTTGGTGTTTTTTTCCTCTCCAGTTCTTAACAGCTTCAATCTTTGTTGGGTCCACTTTGATTCCTTCATTACTGACTATATGTCCTAGGAATTGAACTTCCAGTAACCAAAACTCAGACTTTGAAATCTTAGCATACAACTTCTCCCTTCGCAAAATTCCCAGAGCTATCCTTAAATATTCTACATGGTCTTCAGTTGACTTCGAGTAAATCAAGATATCATCTATAAACACAATTACAAACTTATTCAAATACTTCTTAAGAATTCTGTTCATTAGATCCATAAATATTGTTGGTGCATTGGTCAATCCAAAAGCCATTACTAGGAATTTATAATGACCATACCTAGTTTTGAAAGCTATTTCTGGTACATCCTCAGGTTTAATCTACAATTGATGATACCCGGATCTCAAATCAATCTTAGAAAAGTACTTTTCTCCTTTTAACTGATCAAACAAATCGTCAATTAGAGGTAACAGATACTTATTCTTGATAGTAAGCTTGTTGAGCTCCCGATAGTTGATACATAATCTCATGCTCCCATCCTTCTTCTTAATAAATAACACAGGTGCACCCCATGGGGATACATTAGATCTAATAACTCCTTTTTCCAATAATTCTTGCAATTGCTTCACTAGTTCCTTCATTTCAAATGGCGCTATTCTGTATGGGGCCTTAGGTACGGGTTCCTTTCCAGGTGCTATGTCGATTACAAACTCAATTTCTCTATCTGGAAGAAGTCCCGGTAACTCGTTTGGAAACACGTCTGGAAACTCATTGACCACTGGAATATCTTGGAGTTTTCTTAGCTCCTGACTTCTATCTACCACATAAGCAATATAATGCTCGCATCCTTGTCTCAGTAACCTTTTAGCTTGAATTATCGTCAAAAACTTCTTTGCTTGCCTTTGACCTCTAAACGTCACCATTTTCTCATCCGGCATCTTCAGAATTACCTTCTTATTATGACAGTCTATCTGAGAATCACGCTTAGATAGCCAGTCCATTCCTAGAATAACGTCAAATTCTCTTAACTTAAATGGTATCAAATCAGCACAAAACTTATTGCCAGAAATCTCAATCTCGCAATTGGTACAAACTTGGTTAAGAGAAACACGTTCTTGATTCACTAGTTCTACAGTCATAATCACATTTAACCATTCAACTTGGAAATTCAACTTATCAATAAAATCTTGAGAAATAAATGATCGAGTTGCTTCTGAATCTACTAATACTTTAGCACATAAGGGATTCACAGTAAGCGTACCTGCAACCACATCTGTATCCTGAATAGCATCTTTCACAGACATATCATAGACTCTAGCTCTTGGAGGCTCATTCACTATCAGAGTAGATCACATGATTCTCAGCGCATTACTAACTAGGGCTGGTGTTTTACAATCCTTCTCTATATGCCTGGTTTCCCATACGTAAAACATGTAAACCCAATTGCTGGAACCTTGCCTGCTTGATTCCTGGTAGGTTGATCCCTATTTATTTTCTCTCTGGATGGTTGATTCTGGCACTTCCTTCAACAGTGTCCCTTCTGATCATGTCTTTAACATACTATATTCAGTTTATTACAAACTCCTCCGTGTTTCTTTCCACATACATGGCACTATGTTAAAGATGGCCTTTGTTGATTCGGTTGGTTTCCAATGGCTGAACGATTGCCTTGTCCTCCATTGCCTACATTTTTCTTCCTGAAATTAAAAATCTTCCCTGGATGAAACTTTCCTTTCTTTTGATTAACAAAGTTTGGAAACTTCCCTGCTTTTGCATGTCCTTCACTTCCCTCAAACTTTCTTTTCTTACTCTCCTTCTCTTTCTGTGATATTTCACTCTCTGTTTCTGCAATCATAGCTTTTTGAACCACTGTCGCATATATGTCCAACTCAAATATAGCTACTTTCCCTCTGATCCATGGCTTAAGACCTCACTGAAATCTCTTAGCTTCCTTCTTGTCAGTGTCTACATAAGATGGCACAAACCTAGATAATTCCTTAAACTTACTTTCATAATCTGCTACTGATATATTTCCTTGCTTCAATTCTAGAAATTTCAATTCCATTGATCCTGAACAAATTGGGAAAAATATTTCTCCAAGAACAACTCCTTGAATCTATCCCAAGTAATAACATATGTACCTTCCAATGTCTTAACAGTCTCCCACCAATAGGTGCCTTCATTCTTCAGGTAGTAACTTGCAAACTCCATTTTATGTTCCTCTATCACCTTAACTAAAGCAAATGACTTCTCCAACTCCTTCAACCAAACTCTTGCTTCAGTTGGATCTAAAGAACCTTTGAACTCTGATGGATTCACCACCTGGAAAGTCTTAAAATTTACCTGGGGATTGGCTTGTCTCTGTTGTTGTTGAGTCAGGTTAACTATTTTTTGGGTCAAGATCTGAAGAATTTGGGCCACAATAGGGTCTATGGACCATCTGATTAAAACAAAGACACCTCGAATGAAAGCTTCAGAACTTTGGTGGCACAAACCCAGCTGTACTTCTCTACATCAGTCAACCAGGGTAAAACATTTTAGTCATTTTGCATCTTGAACTATATTGTTGCAATAAATATGTGAAACAGTCTCAGTCATAAGTAATAAGAAAAGAAGAGATTTAGTTTTTTGAATGAAAAAATGAAGAGGTACTTAACTTCATGATTTATATAAATTTGTCAAAAGCCTTTTTCTAGAAGGTGCAGTGGAAGGAAATTTCTGAGATAGGATCCTCAAAATATAGAATATTTATTTAACTTATTTCACGTTTGTCATATATTAATGATAATTAATGGAAATAAGAGGTAAAAACTAGTGCGTTGATAATGTACACTTCCCTTGTAATGTTTGACCTTCACTTGTCTAGAATTCAGTACCAAATATTGACTACATCATGAAAGACTTCTGGTCGAGATATAAAAATACATGTACAAACATCATCTTACATAACTGAGTCACAAAAATGTATACTCACCAGGTCAAAAGTGGTAATAATTTCCAGAGTTGTGAAAAGAGAAGAAAATTAGAAGGAAGTTATACTTTGAAATTTAGATTTATAAAGTAAGGCCTAGATAGATTAGGCCTAGAATTAAATTATTATCATCCATGTATAGTAATATATATAAACACATGTAGGTAATGATGCACGCTAACTTAAGTTTAATCACAAGGACATTAAGAGGTTGTAAAATAGACATTAGCTTCTTTGCTGAAACTAATTTCTTACAATCATCATAAAATTAATTAAACTGGGGGATGAGACTTATGGCATTTGTATTTATTGTTACCATACAAAACCTCAGCTTGAAGAAACTTATACAGCGCTTGTTTAAGAGAAGCAGAATTCATAACATCAAGGCTAATATCCATAATCTCATCTACCTTATTTGATTCCTTCCCGCACGACAAACATTTGACCTGGCTCTATAAAGCCCAGCCGAAAATATCCTGAACTACAGAATTCCCATTCAAACCTGTACTACCAGAATTCAAATTTTCTTCCAAACGCTGCTATGTACATTATAATTCAATTAAAAATCAAAAACTTACCACAAACACATCCATAAAACACAAATATAAATTAAACACAACTGACAAAAACCAGAGCAAGTGTTCGCATATACACAACATATTACACAAACCCAGATGAAGAGTTCGATTGAAATCAATTATAATCATCAAATTAGCAGAAATAATACTCCCTTTGTCCCTCTCATTTGTTTACACTTTTCTTTTTACATTTCAAAATTTTCCAAAAATAGTAAGGTTTTTATAATTTACAGTAAAACCTCGATAAATTAAGACCTTTGGACCATGAAAAATTATTAATTAATCAAAATATTAATATATTGATAAATTAATGATTTATTAATTTATCGATATATTAATAATTTATTAATTTATCGAGATATATTATTTAAAATTTTAACATATACAATTCTCAGAATAATAATTAATTTTCATCTATTGAATACTTAAAATAACATTAAGAAATATTTATAAATTTAAGTAAATTGAAAAGATTCACTTATTTAATTAGATTACGTAATGTCCTGAAGTTCTCAAAATGGTTCAAGCCACGGATCTATCTTTTCTAGACCAGCCTTGTTCCTATTTACCACAACAATAAAATGGACCTTATTTAACTAAGTACACAGTTGGAGCCAGTCTCAAGAAAAGTTATCCTTAAAGCAACAATTACATTACTTAATTTCCTCTTGTAATATGAACATAATACGTTAGAACTCCATAAAGCATTAAGAAAGATTCAAGATGAAGTACAAAGCGACATCGATTTTAAAAAGAAGCATGTTACAATTGAAGCTTACTATAATACCCACTTATACATATAATATTAATCGGTCCCACTACTTTACTCACTTTTTTCACTTTCCTCCACTACTTTATTATTTTTTTTAACCTCCGTGCATAACCCAAATGTAAATAATTGGGAGAGACGGAGGGAGTACAAATTAAAGGCGGATATAGCTCATAGGAACGAAATCGAACAAAATCTAATTTAAAAATCTAAATATAAAATTAAAATAATAAATTCAAAATTTACATACTTGCTTCACACTAATTGAACCAAATGAGCTGCTTTAAAGGATTTCAGGATCGATTTGTGCAATTTCAAGCTCGATTTGTGCATTTTAAATTTCGATTAGGTTTTCTTGTTTAAAGGTGTAAGATGGAGAGTAAGTTGATTAAAGGGTGTAAACTCGGGTTTGAAATAGGCTGAGAGAGAAGGGATAGGGATATTATGAAAACTAAAGGAGATGGACATGATGATAGTGAGAGAGGGGAGAGAGAACAAAGAACAAGAGGAGATGGAGAAAATAGAGAAAGTAAAAAGAACATAGGAGAGAGATGGTGTCGCGGGTTAGATCTGTGAGGGAAAGGAGAAATTGGGGAAAAGAGGGAATTTTGAAATATAATAATGAGGGGAAATGAAATTTTATGGGGGGAATATATTTGTCTACTTAAACGAGGGAACTGAACATGAAAAATGACAAGTTATTTGAAAAAAAAAATTAAATTAGTCTTAGACACCGGTTAGTATAAAAAACTGATGTTAAAATGAAAAATGATAATTTGACATTTTTCTAAATTAAACATAGACAACAGTTGTTATACAAAACCAGTGTCAATATTATACTTCAACGTCGCTTAAAGAAAAATCGATGTTAAAAACTCATTTGACATCGGGTGCATTACGTACCGATGTTGCATGCACTATTTCTAGTAGTGAGTGCTCAGGAGTTGTAGCAGTCATAGAAATTAGCTTTATTGGAAGAGGTGGTCCATCATTGATTATATTTAGATAATCAGTATCAATGGCTTCAAGATACATTCGCATCTTAACCTTCCAGGTTGGATAGTCTACCTTCTTCAATAATGGGGGCTTTATGCATTCATACCTATTTCCTGACATGTGTGATCTTTTCTGACAAGTATGAGAGGGTTGAATACAATTTTATAAGCAAATCGAAATTAGAATATAAATATGAAACAGTTGTAATGATCTGATATAAAATGGTTACAAACTCTCTGAAGAAATTCTGATATATTTGAGAGCTGCTAGGTTACAATGATACATGTTTGAAATATAATCCAATATAATAACATATTCTTTATTTTTAAATCACACATTTTCTCTATCAATTACAAGATATGTTATAAAGATATTTATCTAGTTTCCATTCAAATATAAATCAACAGCTAAGATCCTATAAATCAAGAACCGATAAATTAAACTCTCCTCAATAGATGGGATTGTATCAATCAGTAGATAATGATTGGATTTCACATCTTGATCAGACAACATATCATGACATCCGTCATATCCTGACGATACAGCAAATCTTGACCCGTATGTCCCACCATATTTTGATGCACCGTTGAGAAGAATATGTAACATAAAATCCATAAGTCACACTTAATAGACACCATTTCTGCTGTAATATCCTTTAATAATTGTCCTTCGAGATGAAATATTTTCTCAAAAGGATCATGTTCAGAGCTTGGCAGAGTAAGTGATGATGTAGCATACGGACCTGATATTTGCTCAATTTGTCGAAACGATGACTTAAGGTTGAAAGATAAAACTTATTGAGACCATTATATATAATTGATAATTTTTAAAGAAAAGGGTCTCAATTTCCATATGGATGACAAATTCTTTCCATTTTTAGAATACATTACATTAGGCACTAAACGCAGCAATTGGTGAAGCATGTCAACTAAAGGACAAAAACCATATCATGCTCTGGATTTTTTTATGAAAGTTAAAATTTAAAAGCACTAATACAAAAAGAGGAATAGCCATAAAAAATATATGACATACATAATTAAACTGATTATAGGATATGGACAGAGCAAAAACGTAACTTGCTCAAAAAATTAAAAAAGAGTTGTAGTCCTAATACTGTTATGGTACTTTGTCCAATAAGAGCAAGGAAATTACTATGCTTTGTTTAATGTTAATTGAAAATTTGAGATAGATTAAGTGAATGCTAAAATGTTGAAGCTCAATAAAGCTTAATGAACCTCCAAACCTGTTGAAAAAAGAAAAAAAATGAGATTAAAAAACCAAACCCAATAATACTTTAGAACTATATTAAGATGAAGAATAAACAAAACCCAATCGAACATGTGACAACCTCCAAATCCGGGTCGGAGATTTGGGGTTCACAACACACACAAACAATACAACATGTATATGAAATAATATATGCAATGACCCTACACTACTCAACCATGGATTACATCATACCAAATCCCAACTAGTTTACCTTACAACTGATAATAAAATATTCTTACAAACTTGCAAAATTCAAAACTAAAGCATAAAGCTCCTCATAGCTCGTTCCATCACTCAACCTGGAATCCTAGCTCGAACACTGGCCTGGGGATCCTCGCTACCAACAGTTTCCTTCTTAACTGGAAAAGAACATAAAAAGGATCCCTAAAGTGAGCTAACTAGCTCGTCAAGTTATATAACAATAACTGAGGATCAGCAATTATCAAATAAAATGATTCAGAAGAATCAAGTTTCTTGTTAAGCAATTATTAGAATTGGATATTCATTTTTAATTTTAAAAACCAAGGTTAGGCCGCTGATCAGTCATGCACTAACAACGAGCAAGACACACAGCTCTGCTCTATATATACTGGATCCAAGGCACACATTGGCCTAATACGACCCCGAATCTGGTCTGACCATGAATCTGGTTCATATTTACAAAACCAGCCAATTCTAAAACAATTCAATATGATAAATAATGTAATTCAATAAAACAAGATCATAATCAACAATGATAAGACATATATCTCAAATCATAATGCAATTTATAAGTATCATAAAGGTATATCAAGGTATGTATAAGGAATGGCTTCAAGCCTATAAAAGAATCAGGTTATAGATGAACAATCGTTTAATGGTTATACAATGTTTGGTTCTCTCAAGTTATTAGGTACTGTAGAATGTATAAGTTTATGTATGTTCAACCAATTTTATTTCAGTGTCTGGTGTATGGTGTGAATGTATTTTTGAAGTAGTATCATATTGATGTGGTTCAGTATTTCGGAATTTAACAATCAATGGTTCACAATGAATAAGGCTTACAGTTCAAGTATCAAATGATATGGTTAGGGTTTAGGGCTAAAAAATTCAAAGCACTTGTAATATAAAACAAGAACTATTTAGGGTACTTGCAACATATCACAAGAAGGTTCAGGAATACTTACCTCATCTCAACTGAGTCCCAACTTCACTTGCACTCGTCTATTGGTTCCATTCACTGACCACTTGCTTTCCTTTTCTATGCTTGGTTTCCTCTTCCAGACATCACAAGTATCTATCAATACTCAATCTAATACCATTCTAATCGTCATATAAATGTCACAAGCTTCTATCTACCCTTTGTTTCACCCAAATCTGATTTACGGATTGAAAGTTATGACTAAAACAGTCAAACAATGATCATATAGGCATATAACACATCAATCAAGTAGCACATAGCACATACCACGTAAGGTATTTGATAAAATTAATTTTCCAAAGAAGGTTCGGGGTTAAAAAAGATTTTTCTGACATCTAATAGGAATTTTTGAAAATTCTTCGGGATTAAAATATGTAAAAGAATCATTTTATAAATGAATAACAAGGTTCAAATACCCGAAAATGGCTTTAAAATCATTTATAAATAATTGTCGAGCATTGAACATAATTTAGAAAAATAGTTTAAATCTCGAAACTATTTTTTGAAATTTTTAAATCAAAAAATTAATTAAATTCAATTTATTAATCAATTAAAAATTATTATTAAATAATTAAATTATTTAATCAAATAATATTTAAATTAATTGACCAATTACATAATTAGTTATTAATTAAAATTAATTAATTAAATAATTCAGATTTATTTCTGACTTTATAATTAATTAAAATGAATTTTAAAATTAAAAATAAATTTTAGGAATTAAAAATAGAATTTTTGAATTACTTTTAAATAAGAAAAACACAAAAGCAGTTTTATAAAAATGTAATAGAAGCTGAGTAGATCAAACTCGGGTCGGAAATAAACCCAACTGGTATCAACATGAATAGAACCAGGTCCTCAAAAAAAACCACTGAACTGCCCAATATCCGGTGGGTTTTCCAGTCTCCGACGATTGAAAACCTCTACATTTATTTGTATTTTTGACCTGATATTACACTCCCCCTGACCCTAGGAACTCAAACCCAGCACCAATCAACACAAACAACAATCTCAATACAAAATCCGGCGAAAATCACCATAAAAACCGGCGAACTCGAGGTTTTCCGGCGACTCGATCACAGAACCCATTGGCCTTCAAACCAACATCAACAATTCATTTTTATACGATCTACACACTAGTACAAATCAATTTTACTAATAACCCTTAGAACAGAAACCCCCAATTTTCAATTAAGAACATTCAAATAACATAAACCCTGATTTTCTTAATTCGAGAATCAAACACATATTTCTCCATGATATGAGGCTCAAAATCGATCATTTAATATATCAAATTGACCAGAATTCAAATATCTACAACATGAAATCATCAAAACACATAACCAACATCAAAAATCAAAAATTCCTAATTTAATCCAATTAAATTCAAATTTAATTAAAAATATAGAAAATCACCATATGATTATGCAGTAATATGGTTGATAAAACTTGAATCTACTCGTCGAGAGTTTCATTTTGGTTACTCGTACACCAAGAACGGACTTCGATAACGCCTTCGAATCCTCGATTAATTATGAAGAACACGATGAATATTAATATTTTCTCTGAATAATTATATAATTTATTGTATATTTGTGTTTATATGTACAAAATAAAGTATTGTAAGGGCTATTCATATTTACGGAATACTGGTACCCCGTTGAATCATATCGGATATAAAAATAGAATACTTAATAGCTAAGTACTAATAAAACTGATCCAAATTTGTACCGGTTTTGGGATAAACATTAAAACCGGGCTTTTAAATAAAGTTTTGGAGTTTCGAGCTTTTGGTTACACATACCACAAGAAGATAATATAGTATTTTAATCAAAATATCTCGTATATTGAAAATATCTATTTTACCAGTTTACCGGAACGAAAATAATATCGTAAAATTTATACCAAAAATTGTACAGATAAATCTTTACCCCGGATTGAAAAAGTCAAAACACAGAAAATGCTCGGAATAATCAAATTAGGCTAGAAATGAGTTTTCCCGTAACTTCCGGATAGCAAAAATATAAAAACCGTTGAAGTTGGATGGTTCCCGAATAATTAAAATAGTTAATAATCTATAAATAAATTATAGAATCATATAATGACATGTAAATTACTAGAAAATATCAATATAATCTCTACCTTATTCTGGGAATATAAAAATAAAATTCACAAATTTTATCACATATAAACTACCAAACACAGATACCAATTAACACATAATTCACCAAAATTCATATAATAATCATATAATATTCATTTATTGGAAAAACTAATTACAGGATATATCCCGGATTTTACATCCTTCCCCCCTTAAAAGAATTATATCCTTAGAATCTCCTAAGTAAACAAATGAGGGTACTCTTCACACATATCTCTTTCTAACTCCCAAGTTGATTCTTCAATCTTTGGATTTCTCCACAATACTCTTACTAAATTTATAACTTTATTTCTCAATACTTTCTCTCTTCTTTCTTGAATCTCTATTGGACTCTCAATATAGGACAAATCTACCTGAAGTTCTATCGGCTCATACTCTATCACATGCGTAGAATCTGGATTATACTTCCTAAGCATTGACACATGAAAGACGATATGAATATGCTCCATATGCGGGGGTAACGCCAGTTCGTATGCTAATTTTCTGATACGTTTCAAAATTTCAAAAGGTCCAACTTATCTAGGACTCAACTTTCCCTTCTTTCCAAATCTGGACAATCCCTTCCATGGCGATACCTTTAGCAATACTAGTTCTTCATCTGCAAACTTCATGTCTTTTCTAACTTGATCCGCGTATTTCCTTTGACAATTTTGTGCTACAATTAACCTTTTCCAGAATAACTTTGATAACTTCCTTCGTTTGTTGTACCAACTCCAGTCCAAGTATCTTACATTCTCCAACTTCATCCCAATATACTGGTGATCAACATTTGCATCCATATAGAGCTTCATAGGGAGGCCTTCTGATACTGGTGTAGTAACTGTTATTGTAAGCAAATTCTACTAAAAGAAAATGCTCATCCAAATTTCCTTTAAAATTGACGGCACAAAAACATAATATATCTTCAATAGTCAGAATCGTTCTTTCACTTTGGCCGTCAGTCTGGGATGATAAGTTGTACTCATGTTCAACTTGGTTCCCAAATATTTCTGAAAACTTCTCCAGAAACTTGAATTGAATTGTGGATCTCGGTCAGATACAATAGACACAGGGAGTCCTGACGAACTATTATTTTCATCAAGTACAAGTGAACTAACTTGTCCAATGAAAATCTTTCATTAATAGACAGAAAATGAGCTAACTTGGTTAGTCTTTCCACTATAACCCAAAAAACGTCGTGGTTTGCTTTTGTTCTTGGTAATCCGACTATAAAATTCATAGCAATATGCTCTCATTTCCGCTATGGAATCTCTAATGGTTATAATAACCCACTTGGTCTTTGATGTTCTACTTTAATTCTTTGACATGTATAACATCCACTAACCCATTCTGCAATGACATGTATAACATCTACTAACCCATTCTGCAATCTCTCTCTTCATATCTGGCCATCAATAGTCCTCCTTTAAACATATGTACATCTTGGTACTCCCTGTGTGAATCGAATACTTAGAATTGCGGGCATCCTGTAGAATTTCATTCTTTAACTCTGTCACTGGTGGAATCCAAATTCTGGAAAAAAATCGTAGAATACCTTGATCATCTTTATGAGTGCATAACTATTCTCCTGCCAAATTGTTGACATCCTGATCCATTATCTCCTCTTGGCATTTCCTTATCTTCTCTAACAACTCTGACTAAAAGGTCATAATATACATCTTCACTTCTGATAGTTTATAAACTCTGACTTCTAATTCCGGCTTCTGAAATTCCTTATATATCTCCTCTGATACAGTCAACAAATCTTATCTCTCATTCCTGCTCAAGCGTCTGCCACTACATTTGCTTTTCTTGGGGGATAGTTAATTGTGCAATCATAATCCTTAATCAACTCTATCCATCTTCGTTGTGTCATTTTAATTTCCTTCTGTGTGAATATATATTTCAAACTCTTATGGTCCATAAAAATCTCACACTTCTCTCCATATAGATAATGTCTCCAAATCTTCAAGGTGAATACTATTGCTGCCAATTCCAAGTGATGAGTAGGATACTGCTGTTAATGAGGTTTCAATTTTTTAGACGCATATGCAATAACTTTATCATGCTTCATCATAACCCAACTTTATCCCTTATGAGAAGCATTACTATAAATTACAAACTCTCCTTGATCGTCTGAAAGTCACAAAACAGGTGCTATGATCAATCTCTTCTTTAACTCCTGAAAACTTTCTTCACACTTCCCATTCCATATAAACTTCTCGTTCTTCCTGGTAAGCTTTGCCAGAGGTGTTACAATCTTCAAGAAATCTTGAACAAATCTTCGATAATATCCTGCAAATCCTAAGAAACTTCTCACTTCTGTTGGTGTTTTTTTCCTCTCCAGTTCTTAACAGCTTCAATCTTTGTTGGGTCCACTTTGATTCCTTCATTACTGACTATATGTCCTAGGAATTGAACTTCCAGTAACCAAAACTCAGACTTTGAAATCTTAGCATACAACTTCTCCCTTCGCAAAATTCCCAGAGCTATCCTTAAATGTTCTACATGGTCTTCAGTTGACTTCGAGTAAATCAAGATATCATCTATAAACACAATTACAAACTTATTCAAATACTTCTTAAGAATTCTGTTCATTAGATCCATAAATATTGTTGGTGCATTGGTCAATCCAAAAGCCATTACTAGGAATTTATAATGACCATACCTAGTTTTGAAAGCTATTTCTGGTACATCCTCAGGTTTAATCTACAATTGATGATACCCGGATCTCAAATCAATCTTAGAAAAGTACTTTTCTCCTTTTAACTGATCAAACAAATCGTCAATTAGAGGTAACAGATACTTATTCTTGATAGTAAGCTTGTTGAGCTCCCGATAGTTGATACATAATCTCATGCTCCCATCCTTCTTCTTAATAAATAACACAGGTGCACCCCATGGGGATACATTAGATCTAATAACTCCTTTTTCCAATAATTCTTGCAATTGCTTCACTAGTTCCTTCATTTCAAATGGTGCTATTCTGTATGGGGCCTTAGGTACGGGTTCCTTTCCAGGTGCTAAGTCGATTACAAACTCAATTTCTCTATCTGGAAGAAGTCCCGGTAACTCGTTTGGAAACACGTCTGGAAACTCATTGACCACTGGAATATCTTGGAGTTTTCTTAGCTCCTGACTTCTATCTACCACATAAGCAATATAATGCTCGCATCCTTGTCTCAGTAACCTTTTAGCTTGAATTAGTCGTCAAAAACTTCTTTGCTTGCCTTTGACCTCTAAACGTCACCATTTTCTCATCCGGCATCTTCAGAATTACCTTCTTATTATGACAGTCTATCTGAGAATCACGCTTAGATAGCCAGTCCATTCCTAGAATAACGTCAAATTCTCTTAACTTAAATGGTATCAAATCAGCACAAAACTTATTGCCAGAAATCTCAATCTCGCAATTGGTACAAACTTGGTTAGAGACACACGTTCTTGATTCACTAGTTCTACAGTCATAATCACTATTTAACCATTCAACTTGGAAATTCAACTTATCAATAAAATCTTGAGAAATAAATGATCGAGTTGCTTCTGAATCTACTATACTTTAGCACATAAGGGATTCACAGTAAGCGTACCTGCAACCACATCTGTATCCTGAATAGCATCTTTCACAGACATATCATAGACTCTAGCTCTTGGAGGCTCATTCACTATCAGAGTAGATCACATGATTCTCAGCGCATTACTAACTAGGGCTGGTGTTTTACAATCCTTCTCTATATGCCTGGTTTCCCATACGTAAAACATGTAAACCCAATTGCTGGAACCTTGCCTGCTTGATTCCTGGTAGGTTGATCCCTATTTATTTTCTCTCTGGATGGTTGATTCTGGCACTTCCTTCAACAGTGTCCCTTCTGATCATGTCTTTAACATACTATATTCAGTTTATTACAAACTCCTCCGTGTTTCTTTCCACATACATGGCACTATGTTAAAGATGGCCTTTGTTGATTCGGTTGGTTTCCAATGGCTGAACGATTGCCTTGTCCTCCATTGCCTACATTTTTCTTCCTGAAATTAAAAATCTTCCCTGGATGAAACTTTCCTTTCTTTTGATTAACAAAGTTTGGAAACTTCCCTGCTTTTGCATGTCCTTCACTTCCCTCAAACTTTCTTTTCTTACTCTCCTTCTCTTTCTGTGATATTTCACTCTCTGTTTCTGCAATCATAGCTTTTTGAACCACTGTCGCATATATGTCCAACTCAAATATAGCTACTTTCCCTCTGATCCATGGCTTAAGACCTCACTGAAATCTCTTAGCTTCCTTCTTGTCAGTGTCTACATAAGATGGCACAAACCTAGATAATTCCTTAAACTTACTTTCATAATCTGCTACTGATATATTTCCTTGCTTCAATTCTAGAAATTTCAATTCCATTGATCCTGAACAAATTGGGAAAAATATTTCTCCAAGAACAACTCCTTGAATCTATCCCAAGTAATAACATATGTACCTTCCAATGTCTTAACAGTCTCCCACCAATAGGTGCCTTCATTCTTCAGGTAGTAACTTGCAAACTCCATTTTATGTTCCTCTATCACCTTAACTAAAGCAAATGACTTCTCCAACTCCTTCAACCAAACTCTTGCTTCAGTTGGATCTAAAGAACCTTTGAACTCTGATGGATTCACCACCTGGAAAGTCTTAAAATTTACCTGGGGATTGGCTTGTCTCTGTTGTTGTTGAGTCAGGTTAACTATTTTTTGGGTCAAGATCTGAAGAATTTGGGCCACAATAGGGTCTATGGACCATCTGATTAAAACAAAGACACCTCGAATGAAAGCTTCAGAACTTTGGTGGCACAAACCCAGCTGTACTTCTCTACATCAGTCAACCAGGGTAAAACATTTTAGTCATTTTGCATCTTGAACTATATTGTTGCAATAAATATGTGAAACAGTCTCAGTCATAAGTAATAAGAAAAGAAGAGATTTAGTTTTTTGAATGAAAAAATGAAGAGGTACTTAACTTCATGATTTATATAAATTTGTCAAAAGCCTTTTTCTAGAAGGTGCAGTGGAAGGAAATTTCTGAGATAGGATCCTCAAAATATAGAATATTTATTTAACTTATTTCACGTTTGTCATATATTAATGATAATTAATGGAAATAAGAGGTAAAAACTAGTGCGTTGATAATGTACACTTCCCTTGTAATGTTTGACCTTCACTTGTCTAGAATTCAGTACCAAATATTGACTACATCATGAAAGACTTCTGGTCGAGATATAAAAATACATGTACAAACATCATCTTACATAACTGAGTCACAAAAATGTATACTCACCAGGTCAAAGTGGTAATAATTTCCAGAGTTGTGAAAAGAGAAGAAAATTAGAAGGAAGTTATACTTTGAAATTTAGATTTATAAAGTAAGGCCTAGATAGATTAGGCCTAGAATTAAATTATTATCATCCATGTATAGTAATATATATAAACACATGTAGGTAATGATGCACGCTAACTTAAGTTTAATCACAAGGACATTAAGAGGTTGTAAAATAGACATTAGCTTCTTTGCTGAAACTAATTTCTTACAATCATCATAAAATTAATTAAACTGGGGGATGAGACTTATGGCATTTGTATTTATTGTTACCATACAAAACCTCAGCTTGAAGAAACTTATACAGCGCTTGTTTAAGAGAAGCAGAATTCATAACATCAAGGCTAATATCCATAATCTCATCTACCTTATTTGATTCCTTCCCGCACGACAAACATTTGACCTGGCTCTATAAAGCCCAGCCGAAAATATCCTGAACTACAGAATTCCCATTCAAACCTGTACTACCAGAATTCAAATTTTCTTCCAAACGCTGCTATGTACATTATAATTCAATTAAAAATCAAAAACTTACCACAAACACATCCATAAAACACAAATATAAATTAAACACAACTGACAAAAACCAGAGCAAGTGTTCGCATATACACAACATATTACACAAACCCAGATGAAGAGTTCGATTGAAATCAATTATAATCATCAAATTAGCAGAAATAATACTCCCTTTGTCCCTCTCATTTGTTTACACTTTCCTTTTTTACATTTCAAAATTTTCCAAAAATAGTAAGGTTTTTATAATTTACAGTAAAACCTCGATAAATTAAGACCTTTGGACCATGAAAAATTATTAATTAATCAAAATATTAATATATTGATAAATTAATGATTTATTAATTTATCGATATATTAATAATTTATTAATTTATCGAGATATATTATTTAAAATTTTAACATATACAATTCTCAGAATAATAATTAATTTTCATCTATTGAATACTTAAAATAACATTAAGAAATATTTATAAATTTAAGTAAATTGAAAAGATTCACTTATTTAATTAGATTACGTAATGTCCTGAAGTTCTCAAAATGGTTCAAGCCACGGATCTATCTTTTCTAGACCAGCCTTGTTCCTATTTACCACAACAATAAAATGGACCTTATTTAACTAAGTACACAGTTGGAGCCCGTCTCAAGAAAAGTTATCCTTAAAGCAACAATTACATTACTTAATTTCCTCTTGTAATATGAACATAATACGTTAGAACTCCATAAAGCATTAAGAAAGATCCAAGATGAAGTACAAAGCGACATCGATTTTAAAAAGAAGCATGTTACAATTGAGGCTTACTATAATACCCACTTATACATATAATATTAATCGGTCCCACTACTTTACTCACTTTTTTCACTTTCCTCCACTACTTTATTTTTTTTTTTAACCTCCGTGCATAACCCAAATGTAAATAATTGGGAGAGACGGAGGGAGTACAAATTAAAGGCGGATATAGCTCATAGGAACGAAATCGAACAAAATCTAATTTAAAAATCTAAATATAAAATTAAAATAATAAATTCAAAATTTACATACTTGCTTCACACTAATTGAACCAAATGAGCTGCTTTAAAGGATTTCAGGATCGATTTGTGCAATTTCAAGCTCGATTTGTGCATTTTAAATCTCGATTAATGCTCGATTAGGTTTTCTTGTTTAAAGGTGTAAGATGGAGAGTAAGTTGATTAAAGGGTGTAAACTCGGGTTTGAAATAGGCTGAGAGAGAAGGGATAGGGATATTATGAAAACTAAAGGAGATGGACATGATGATAGTGAGAGAGGGGAGAGAGAACAAAGAACAAGAGGAGATGGAGAAAATAGAGAAAGTAAAAAGAACATAGGAGAGAGATGGTGTCGCAGGGTTAGATCTGTGAGGGAAAGGAGAAATTGGGGAAAAGAGGGAATTTGAAATATAATAATGAGGGGAAATGAAATTTTATCGGGGGGAATATATTTGTCTACTTAAACGAGGGAACTGAACATGAAAAATGACAAGTTATTTGAAAAAAAAAATTAAATTAGTCTTAGACACCGGTCAGTATAAAAAACTGATGTTAAAATGAAAAATGATAATTTGACATTTTTCTAAATTAAACATAGACAACAGTTGTTATACAAAACCAGTGTCAATATTATACTTCAACGTCGCTTAAAGAAAAATCGATGTTAAAAACTCATTTGACATCGGGTGCATTACGTACCGATGTTGCATGCACTATTTCTAGTAGTGAGTGCTCAGGAGTTGTAGCAGTCATAGAAATTAGCTTTATTGGAAGAGGTGGTCCATCATTGATTATATTTAGATAATCAGTATCAATGGCTTCAAGATACATTTGCATCTTAACCTTCCAGGTTGGATAGTCTACCTTCTTCAATAATGGGGTCTTTATGCATTCATACCTATTTCCTGACATGTGTGATCTTTTCTGACAAGTATGAGAGGGTTGAATACAATTTTATAAGCAAATCGAAATTAGAATATAAATATGAAACAGTTGTAATGATCTGATATAAAATGGTTACAAACTCTCTGAAGAAATTCTGATATATTTGAGAGCTGCTAGGTTACAATGATACATGTTTGAAATATAATCCAATATAATAACATATTCTTTATTTTTAAATCACACATTTTCTCTATCAATTACAAGATATGTTATAAAGATATTTATCTAGTTTCCATTCAAATATAAATCAACAGCTAAGATCCTATAAATCAAGAACCGATAAATTAAACTCTCCTCAATAGATGGGATTGTATCAATCAGTAGATAATGATTGGATTTCACATCTTGATCAGACAACATATCATGACATCCGTCATATCCTGACGATACAGCAAATCTTGACCCGTATGTCCCACCATATTTTGATGCACCGTTGAGAAGAATATGTAACATAAAATCCATAAGTCACACTTAATAGACACCATTTCTGCTGTAATATCCTTTAATAATTGTCCTTCGAGATGAAATATTTTCTCAAAAGGATCATGTTCAGAGCTTGGCAGAGTAAGTGATGATGTAGCATACGGACCTGATATTTGCTCAATTTGTCGAAACGATGACTTAAGGTTGAAAGATAAAACTTATTGAGACCATTATATATAATTGATAATTTTTAAAGAAAAGGGTCTCAATTTCCATATGGATGACAAATTCTTTCCATTTTTAGAATACATTACATTAGGCACTAAACGCAGCAATTGGTGAAGCATGTCAACTAAAGGACAAAAACCATATCATGCTCTGGATTTTTTTATGAAAGTTAAAATTTAAAAGCACTAATAAAAAAAGAGGAATAGCCATAAAAAATATATGACATACATAATTAAACTGATTATAGGATATGGACAGAGCAAAAACGTAACTTGCTCAAAAAATTAAAAAGAGTTGTAGTCCTAATACTGTTATGGTACTTTGTCCAATAAGAGCAAGGAAATTACTATGCTTTGTTTAATGTTAATTGAAAATTTGAGATAGATTAAGTGAATGCTAAAATGTTGAAGCTCAATAAAGCTTAATGAACCTCCAAACCTGTTGAAAAAAGAAAAAAAATGAGATTAAAAACCAAACCCAATAATACTTTAGAACTATATTAAGATGAAGAATAAACAAAACCCAATCGAACATGTGACAACCTCCAAATCCGGGTCGGAGATTTGGGGTTCACAACACACACAAACAATACAACATGTATATGAAATAATATATGCAATGACCCTACACTACTCAACCACGGATTATATCATACCAAATCCCAACTAGTTTACCTTACAACTGATAATAAAATATTCTTACAAACTTGCAAAATTCAAAACTAAAGCATAAAGCTCCTCATAGCTCGTTCCATCACTCAACCTGGAATCCTAGCTCGAACACTGGCCTGGGGATCCTCGCTACCAACAGTTTCCTTCTTAACTGGAAAAGAACATAAAAAGGATCCCTAAAGTGAGCTAACTAGCTCGTCAAGTTATATAACAATAACTGAGGATCAGCAATTATCAAATAAAATGATTCAGAAGAATCAAGTTTCTTGTTAAGCAATTATTAGAATTGGATATTCATTTTTAATTTTAAAAACCAAGGTTAGGCCGCTGATCAGTCATGCACTAACAACGAGCAAGACACACAGCTCTGCTCTATATATACTGGATCCAAGGCACATATTGGCCTAATACGACCCCGAATCTGGTCTGACCATGAATCTGGTTCATATTTACAAAACCAGCCAATTCTAAAACAATTCAATATGATAAATAATGTAATTCAATAAAACAAGATCATAATCAACAATGATAAGACATTTATCTCAAATCATAATGCAATTTATAAGTATCATAAAGGTATATCAAGGTATGTATAAGGAATGGCTTCAAGCCTATAAAAGAATCAGGTTATAGATGAACAATCGTTTAATGGTTATACAATGTTTGGTTCTCTCAAGTTATTAGGTACTGTAGAATGTATAAGTTTATGTATGTTCAACCAATTTTATTTCAGTGTCTGGTGTATGGTGTGAATGTATTTTTGAAGTAGTATCATATTGATGTGGTTCAGTATTTCGGAATTTAACAATCAATGGTTCACAATGAATAAGGCTTACAGTTCAAGTATCAAATGATATGGTTAGGGTTTAGGGCTAAAAAATTCAAAGCACTTGTAATATAAAACAAGAACTATTTAGGGATACTTGCAACATATCACAAGAAGGTTCAGGAATACTTACCTCATCTCAACTGAGTCCCAACTTCACTTGCACTCGTCTATTGGTTCCATTCACTGACCACTTGCTTTCCTTTTCTATGCTTGGTTTCCTCTTCCAGACATCACAAGTATCTATCAATACTCAATCTAATATCATTCTAATCGTCATATAAATGTCACAAGCTTCTATCTACCCTTTGTTTCACCCAAATCTGATTTACGGATTGAAAGTTATGACTAAAACAGTCAAACAATGATCATATAGGCATATAACACATCAATCAAGTAGCACATAGCACATACCACGTAAGGTATTTGATAAAATTAATTTTCCAAAGAAGGTTCGGGGTTAAAAAAGATTTTTCTGACATTTAATAGGAATTTTTGAAAATTCTTCGGGATTAAAATATGTAAAAGAATCATTTTATAAATGAATAACAAGGTTCAAATACCCGAAAATGGCTTTAAAATCATTTATAAATAATTGTCGAGCATTGAACATAATTTAGAAAAATAGTTTAAATCTCGAAACTATTTTTTGAAATTTTTAAATCAAAAAATTAATTAAATTCAATTTATTAATCAATTAAAAATTATTATTAAATAATTAAATTATTTAATCAAATAATATTTAAATTAATTGACCAATTACATAATTAGTTATTAATTAAAATTAATTAATTAAATAATTCAGATTTATTTCTGACTTTATAATTAATTAAAATGAATTTTAAAATTAAAAATAAATTTTAGGAATTAAAAATAGAATTTTTGAATACTTTTAAATAAGAAAAACACAAAAGCAGTTTTATAAAAATGTAATAGAAGCTGAGTAGATCAAACTCGGGTCGGAAATAAACCCAACTGGTATCAACATGAATAGAACCAGGTCCTCAAAAAAAACCACTGAACTGCCCAATATCCGGTGGGTTTTCCAGTCTCCGGCGATTGAAAACCTCTACATTTATTTGTATTTTTGACCTGATATTACACTCCCCCTGACCCTAGGAACTCAAACCCAGCACCAATCAACACAAACAACAATCTCAATACAAAATCCGGCGAAAATCACCATAAAAACCGGCGAACTCGAGGTTTTCCGGCGACTCGATCACAGAACCCATTGGCCTTCAAACCAACATCAACAATTCATTTTTATACGATCTACACACTAGTACAAATCAATTTTACTAATAACCCTTAGAACAGAAACCCCCAATTTTCATTTAAGAACATTCAAATAACATAAACCCTGATTTTCTTAATTCGAGAATCAAACACATATTTCTCCATGATATGAGGCTCAAAATCGATCATTTAATATATCAAATTGACCAGAATTCAAATATCTACAACATGAAATCATCAAAACACATAACCAACATCAAAAATCAAAAATTCCTAATTTAATCCAATTAAATTCAAATTTAATTAAAAATATAGAAATCACCATATGATTATGCAGTAATATGGTTGATAAAACTTGAATCTACTCGTCGAGAGTTTCATTTTGGTTACTCGTACACCAAGAACGGACTTCGATAACGCCTTCGAATCCTTGATTAATTATGAAGAACACGATGAATATTAATATTTTCTCTGAATAATTATATAATTTATTGTATATTTGTGTTTATATGTACAAAATAAAGTATTGTAAGGGCTATTCATATTTACGGAATACTGGTACCCCGTTGAATCATATCGGATATAAAAATAGAATACTTAATAGCTAAGTACTAATAAAACTGATCCAAATTTGTACCGGTTTTGGGATAAACATTAAAACCGGGCTTTTAAATAAAGTTTTGGAGTTTTGAGCTTTTGGTTACACGTACCACAAGAAGATAATATAGTATTTTAATCAAAATATCTATTTTACCAGTTTACCGGAACGAAAATAATATCATAAAATTTATACCAAAAATTGTACAGATAAATCTTTACCCCGGATTGAAAAAGTCAAAACACAGAAAATGCTCGGAATAATCAAATTAGGCTAGAAATGAGTTTTCCCGTAACTTCCGGATAGCAAAAATGTAAAAACCGTTGAAGTTGGATGGTTCCCGAATAATTAAAATAGTTAATAATCTATAAATAAATTATAGAATCATATAATGACATGTAAATTACTAGAAAAATATCAATATAATCTCTACCTCATTCTGGGAATATAAAAATAAAATTCACAAATTTTATCACATATAAACTACCAAACACAGATACCAATTAACACATAATTCACCAAAATTCATATAATAATCATATAATATTCATTTATTTGAAAAACTAATTACAGGATATATCCCGGATTTTACATCCTTCCCCCCTTAAAAGAATTATATCCTTAGAATCTCCTAAGTAAATAAATGAGGGTACTTTTCACACATATCTCTTTCTAACTCCCAGGTTGATTCTTCAATCTTTGGATTTTTCCACAATACTCTTACTAAATTTATAACTTTATTTCTCAATACTTTCTCTCTTCTTTCTTGAATCTCTATTGGACTCTCAACATAGGACAAATCTACCTGAAGTTCTATCGGCGCATACTCTATCACATGCGTAGAATCTGGATTATACTTCTTAAGCATTGGCACATGAAAGATGATATGAATATGCTCCATATGCGGGGGTAACGCCAGTTCGTATGCTAATTTTCTAACACCTTTCAAAATTTCAAAAGGTCCAACTTATCTAGGACTCAACTTTCCCTTCTTTCCAAATCTGGACAATCCCTTCCATGGCGATACCTTTAGCAATACTAGTTCTTCATCTGCAAACTTCATGTTTTTCTAGCTTGATCCGCGTATTTCCTTTGACAATTTTGTGCTGCAATTAACCTTTTCTGAATAACTTTGATAACTTCCTTCGTTTGTTGTACCAAGTCCGGTCCTAAGTATCTTACATTCTCCAACTTCATCCCAATATACTGGTGATCAATATTTGCATCCTATAGAGCTTCATAGGGAGGCCTTCTGATACTGGTGTAGTAACTGTTATTGTAAGCAAATTCTACTAAAAGAAAATGCTCATCCGAATTTCCTTTAAAATCGATGGCACAAAACGTAATATATCTTCATAGTCTAGAATCTTTCTTTCACTATGGCCGTCAGTCTGGGATGATAAGTTGTACTCATGTTCAACTTGGTTCCCAAACTATTCCTAAAACTTCTCCAGAAACTTGAATTGAATCCTGGGATCTCGGTCAGATACAATAGACACAGGGAGTCCTGACGAACTATTATTTTCTTCAAGTACATGTGAACTAACTTGTCCAATGAAAATCTTTCATTAATAGACAGAAAATGAGCTGACTTGGTTAGTCTTTCCACTATAACCCAAAAAACGTCGTGGTTTGCTTTTGTTCTTGGTAATACGACTATAAAATTCATAGCAATATGCTCTCATTTCCGCTATGGAATCTCTAATGGTTATAATAACCCACTTGGTCTTTGATGCTCTACTTTAATTCTTTGACATGTATAACATCCACTAACCCATTCTGCAATGACATGTATAACATCTACTAACCCATTCTGCAATCTCTCTCTTCATATCTGGCCATCAATAGTCCTCCTTTAAACCTATGTACATTTGGTACTCCCTGTGTGAATCGAATACTTAGAATTGCGAGGCATCCTAGAATTTCATTCTTTAACTCTGTCACTAGTGGAATCCAAATTCTGGAAGAAAATCGTAGAATACCTTGATCATCTTTATGAGTGCATAATTATTCTCCTGCCAAATTGTTGACATCCTGATCCATTATCTCCTCTTGGCATTTCCTTATCTTCTCTAACAACTCTGACTAAAAGGTCATAATATACATCTTCACTTCTGATAGTTTATAAACTCTGACTTCTAATTCCGGCTTCTGAAATTCCTTATATATCTCCTCTGATACAGTCAACAAATCTTATCTCTCATTCATGCTCAACGCGTCTGCCACTATATTTGCTTTTCTTGGGGATAGTTAATTGTGCAATCATAATCCTTAATCAACTCTATCCATCTTTGTTGTGTCATTTTAATTTCCTTCTGTGTGAATATATATTTCAAACTCTTATGGTCCATAAAAATCTCACACTTTTCTCCATATAGATAATGTCTCCAAATCTTCAAGGCGAATACTATTGCTGCCAATTCCAAGTGATGAGTAGGATACTACTGTTAATGAGGTTTCAATTTTTTAGACGCATATGCAATAACTTTATCATGCTTCATCATAACCCAACTTTATCCCTTATGAGAAGCATTACTATAAATTACAAACTCTCCTTAATCGTCTGAAATTGACACAAACAGGTGCTATGATCAATCTCTTCTTTAACTCCTGAAAACTTTCTTCACACTTCTCATTCCATATAAACTTCTCGTTCTTCCTGGTAAGCTTCGTCAGAGGTGTTACAATCTTCAAGAAATCTTGAACAAATCTTCGATAATATCCTGCAAATCCTAAGAAACTTCTCACTTCTGTTGGTGTTTTTTTTCCTCTCCAGTTCTTAACAGCTTCAATCTTTGTTGGGTCCACTTTGATTCCTTCATTACTGACTATATGTCCTAGGAATTGAACTTCCAGTAACCAAAACTCAGACTTTGAAAACTTAGCATACAACTTCTCCCTTCGCAAAATTCCCAGAGCTATCCTTAAATGTTCTACATGGTCTTCAGTTGACTTCGAGTAAATCAAGATATCATCTATAAACACAATTACAAACTTATTTAAATACTTCTTAAGAATTCTGTTCATTAGATCCATAAATGTTGTTGGTGCATTGGTCAATCCAAAAGCCATTACTAGGAATTTATAATGACCATACCTAGTTTTGAAAGCTATTTCTGGTACATCCTCAGGTTTAATCTTCAATTGATGATACCCGGATCTCAAATCAATCTTAGAAAAGTACTTTTCTCCTTTTAACTGATCAAACAAATCGTCAATTAGAGGTAACGGATACTTGTTCTTGATAGTAAGCTTGTTGAGCTCCCGATAGTTGATACATAATCTCATGCTCCCATCCTTCTTCTTAATAAATAACACAGGTGCACCCCATGGGGATACATTAGATCTAATAACTCCTTTTTCCAATAATTCTTGCAATTGCTTCACTAGTTCCTTCATTTCAAATGGCGCTATTCTGTATGGGGCCTTAGGTACGGGTTCCTTTCCAGGTGCTAAGTCGATTACAAACTCAATTTCTCTATCTGGAAGAAGTCCTGGTAACTCGTCTTGGAAACACGTCTGGAAACTCATTGACCACTGGAATATCTTGGAGTTTGCTTAGCTCCTGACTTCTATCTACCACATAAGCAATATAATGCTCGCATCCTTGTCTCAGTAACCTTTTAGCTTGAATCGTCGTCAAAAACTTCTTTGCTTGCCTTTGACCTCTAAACGTCACCATTTTCTCATCCGGCATCTTCAGAATTACCTTCTTATTATGACAGTCTATCTGAGAATCACGCTTAGATAGCCAGTCCATTCCTAGAATAACGTCAAATTCTCTTAACTTAAATGGTATCAAATCAGCACAAAACTTATTGCCAGAAATCTCAATCTCGCAATTGGTACAAACTTGGTTAGGAGAAACACGTTCTTGATTCACTAGTTCTACAAGTCATAATCACATTTAACCATTCAACTTGGAAATTCAACTTATCAATAAAATCTTGAGAAATAAATGATCGAGTTGCTTCTGAATCTACTAATACTTTAGCACATAAGGGATTCACAGTAAGCGTACCTGCAACCACATCTGTATCCTGAATAGCATCTTTCACAGACATATCATAGACTCTAGCTCTTGGAGGCTCATTCACTATCAGAGTAGATCCCATGATTCTAAGCGCATTACTAACTAGGGCTGGTGTTTTACAATCCTTCTCTATATGCCTGGTTTCCCATACGTAAAACATGTAAACCCAATTGCTGGAACCTTGCCTGCTTGATTCCTGGTAGGTTGATCCCTATTTATTTTCTCTCTGGATGGTTGATTCTGGCAACTATCCTTCAACAGTGGTCCCTTCTGATCATGTCTTTAACATACTATATTCAGTTTATTACAAATCCTCCGTGTTTCTTTCCACATACATGGCACTATGTTAAAGATGGCTTTGTTGATTCGGTTGGTTTCCAATGGCTGAACGATTGCCTTGTCCTCCATTGCCTACATTTTTCTTCCTGAAATTAAAATCTTCCCTGGATGAAACTTTCCTTTCTTTTGATTAACAAAGTTTGGAAACTTCCCTGCTTTTGCATGTCCTTCACTTCCCTCAAACTTTCTTTTCTTACTCTCCTTCTCTTTCTGTGTATTTCACTCTCTATTTCTGCAATCATAGCTTTTTGAACCACTGTCGCATATATGTCCAACTCAAATATAGCTACTTTCCCTCTGATCCATGGCTTAAGACCTCACTGAAATCTCTTAGCTTCCTTCTTGTCAGTGTCTACATAAGATGGCACAAACCTAGATAATTCCTTAAACTTACTTTCATAATCTGCTACTGATATATTCCTTGCTTCAATTCTAGAAATTTCAATTCCATTGATCCTGAACAAATTGGGAAAAATATTTCTCCAAGAACAACTCCTTGAATCTATCCCAAGTATAACATATGTACCTTCCAATGTCTTAACAGTCTCCCACCAATAGGTGCCTTCATTCTTCAGGTAGTAACTTGCAAACTCCATTTTATGTTCCTCTATCACCTTAACTAAAGCAAATGACTTCTCCAACTCCTTCAACCAAACTCTTGCTTCAGTTGGATCTAAAGAACCTTTGAACTCTGATGGATTCACCACCTGGAAAGTCTTAAAATTTACCTGGGGATTGGCTTGTCTCTGTTGTTGTTGAGTCAGGTTAACTATTTTTTGGGTCAAGATCTGAAGAATTTGGGCCACAATAGGGTCTATGGACCATCTGATTAAAAAAGACACCTCGAATGAAAGCTTCAGAACTTTGGTGGCACAAACCCAGCTGTACTTCTCTACATCAGTCAACCAGGGTAAAACATTTTAGTCATTTTGCATCTTGAACTATATTGTGCAATAAATATGTGAAACAGTCTCAGTCATAAGTAATAAGAAAAGAAGAGATTTAGTTTTTTGAATGAAAAAATGAAGAGGTACTTAACTTCATGATTTATATAAATTTGTCAAAAGCCTTTTTCTAGAAGGTGCAGTGGAAGGAAATTTCTGAGATAGGATCCTCAAAATATAGAATATTTATTAACTTATTTCACGTTTGTCATATATTAATGATAATTAATGGAAATAAGAGGTAAAAACTAGTGCGTTGATAATGTACACTTCCCTTGTAATGTTTGACACTTCACTTGTCTAGAATTCAGTACCAAATATTGACTACATCATGAAAGACTTCTGGTCGAGATATAAAAATACATGTACAAACATCATCTTACATAACTGAGTCACAAAAATGTATACTCACCAGGTCAAAAGTGGTAATAATTTCCAGAGTTGTGAAAGAGAAGAAAATTAGAAGGAAGTTATACTTTGAAATTTAGATTTATAAGTAAGGCCTAGATAGATTAGGCCTAGAATTAAATTATTATCATCCATGTATAGAATATATATAAACACATGTAGGTAATGATGCACGCTAACTTAAGTTTAATCACAAGGACATTAAGAGGTTGTAAAATAGACATTAGCTTCTTTGCTGAAACTAATTTCTTACAATCATCATAAAATTAATTAAACTGGGGGATGAGACTTATGGCATTTGTATTTATGTTACCATACAAAACCTCAGCTTGAAGAAACTTATACAGCGCTTGTTTAAGAGAAGCAGAATTCATAACATCAAGGCTAATATCCATAATCTCATCTACCTTATTTGATTCCTTCCCGCACGACAAACATTGACCTGGCTCTATAAAGCCCAGCCGAAAATATCCTGAACTACAGAATTCCATTCAAACTGTACTACCAGAATTCAAATTTTCTTCCAAACGCTGCTATGTACATTATAATTCATTCAAAATCAAAAACTTACCACAAACACATCCATAAAACAAATATAAATTAAACACAACTGACAAAAACCAGAGCAAGTGTTCGCAATACACAACATATACACAAACCCAGATGAAGAGTTCGATTGAAATCAATTATAATCATAAATTAGCAGAATATACTCCCTTTGTCCCTCTCATTTGTTTACACTTTCTTTTACATTTCAAAATTTTCCAAAAATAGTAAGGTTTTTATAATTTACAGTAAAACCTCGATAAATTAAGACCTTTGGACCATGAAAAATTATAATTAATCAAAATATTAATATATTGATAAATTAATGATTTATTAATTTATCGATATATTAATTTATTATTTATCGAGATATATTATTTAAAATTTTAACATATACAATTCTCAGAATAATATAATTTTCATCTATTGAATACTTAAAATAACATTAAGAAATATTTTATAAATTTAAGTAAATTTGAAAAAGATTCACTTATTTAATAGAATCGTAATGTCTAGAAGTTCTCAAAATGGTTCAAGCCACGGATCTATCTTTTCTAGACCAGCCTTGTTCCTATTTACCACAACAATAAATGGACCTTATTTAACTAAGTACACAGTTGGAGCCAGTCTCAAGAAAAGTTATCCTTAAAGCACAATACATTACTTAATTTCCTCTTGTAATATGAACATAATACGTTAGAACTCCAATAAAGCATTAAGAAAGATTCAAGATGAAGTACAAAGCGACATCGATTTAAAAAAAGCATGTTACAATTGAAGCTTACTATAATAACCACTTATAAGATAATAGTAATCGGTCCCACTACTTTACTCACTTTTTTCACTTTCTCCACTACTTTATTTTTTTTTTTAACCTCCGTGCATAACCCAAATGTAAATAATTGGAGAGACGGAGGGAGTACAAATTAAGGCGGATATAGCTCATAGGAACGAAATCGAACAAAATCTAATTTAAAAATATAAATATAAAATTAAAATAATAAATTCAAAATTTACATACTTGCTTCACACTAATTGAACCAAATGATCTGCTTTAAAGGATTTCAGGATCGATTTGTGCAATGCTTTCAAGCTCGATTTGTGCATTTTAATCTCGATTAGGTTTTCTTGTTTTAAAGGTGTGTAAGAGTGGAGAGTAAGTGATTAAAGGGTGTAA
>NW_027419083.1:0-116045 GCF_009905375.1 Apium graveolens
AAAGTCCAAAAATGATCGTATACTAATATTGTTGGCTAATACATTGTTAACTTAAACGGTCTATATGTTCACAGGACAAGAGTTCGTTAGAGCTCAAGGGAGCAGAAAAGCAAAGAGATCTTGTCCTTTCTTGCCTAATATAAATCCAGTTTCAACTAAGCATGCAAAGGCTACTGGTAAGTCAAGTCTTGTCACCCTTTAAGGATATGTCTCGTCACAATAAATGTGCTCCTTTTAATTGTTTGTATGCATGGTTTGCAGGATTTGTTTCTCATCCACTGATATCCAGAAAATCAAATTACCAGAAATAATTGATTTAAGTTGGAAGTCACGGAAAGTATCCAGGATGGGCATGGTTGGACACAACAACAATATTATTTCTGCAGTGAAATCCCCTAGCTAGATGAAAGTGGGAATGTTCTTTAGATAAGCCAATAGTTTCTAAAAAAAATATTTGTTTGGATATTGTCCATAACTATAAAATTCTAGCAAGTGTTCAGATTTGTTTTATGGTAACTATCCTTAATTTGATAGTAACTGAAATTATAATATTTAACTGAATCAATAAATATGAAAATAAAAATATGATAAAAATTGTTATCAGGTAAGTTATAATAATGCAAATAGCTAATAAACACAGTACCACATAAAAAAATGAATATGTCAAATTTTACTCTCACACACATATTAAGTGCAGGATTAAAACACATAAAAAATATTTGTTTTAGAGTAATACCGAAATTATGATCCGAGGAAAATAATCACATCATTATTAATATATGGGTTAAGTTTTATTTGTATATGGGTTAATTTATACGATGAGGGGACTATATTTCTTTTAAGATTTGATCTAATAATTATTTTGTGAGATACCAATGAAAATGAACTAATATGTTTTTTAATTTTTCCAATTTTATATTCATTTTACATGCAATTATGGTGAAAGGATAAAATTTATTTAAAAAATGATTTGTTAGAATCGATTAAATAATACTTATAAGATCTAACAATTTTTTGTATAACAATTATTAAGATTACAAAAATTTAAAATAATAATCAATCAATAACATGACATAAACATAGAGAATAAGGGCAATATGGGATTTGGGGGTTAGTGGTTTGGCTTGGATGATGCCTACCAAAAAGTTATTTTTAATTATAACAAACACATGAACAAATATGTCATTTCACATGTGGTTTATGAAGTGGTATGGTAATATTGTGGTTAGGAAGTTAGTGTTCAATTTGTAATTGTAACTTTTTTTAAAATTTCTTAACCAACACAGAGAATATGACATTTCACATGTATAAAATGTTATTGTAAATATATAATTATGTTGGTCTATTATATATCTTTAGAAGAGTTTGAGTTTGAATGCAAGAGTTGAGGAAGAAGTTGAGTATAAGTAGTATAGATCTGAGCCCCATTATAAATAATAGACTTTGTAATTGTGTTGGGTAGGTGCTTTATATATTTTATATAAATAAACATATTTTATATTTTTTGGACAAATCAATCAAACTAGTTTGAAATAGTGATTGTATTAATAATAGCATAGATTAAAATCTTCAAACTTATAATCTTTTAGTTTATTTTTCCATTCAGCTTTAATTACTTTGATTATTTAAATAATATTTGGAAGAGTTTTAAATAGATGACTTAAGAAACAACTTGATGTAAATATTATAGATTTTAATTACAAAATAATAGTTTGTCATTATGTTGGATACGTGCTTCATTTATTTTTTAAATAATAAACATATTTTAGATCTTTTAGAAGCAGTTAACAAATTTTTAGAAAAATACTAACACACCAAAAAAAATCATGTTTTATTTATAACAGTAGAATATAGACTAGCTTACCATGTACGAGTCACCTTAATTGTTATATATTTTCATAATGACTAAAAATATTGTACACATTGGTTGTTAATTTGTATTCATAAAGACTCAAATACTCTTTTTAATCATTGTGAGATGTTAGTTCCTCTGCATATTGGACATGATAGAGTTTTACTACCATTTATATAGAACAAAACATATATAATAGTACATAATAGTTTCAAATATATTATCACTTAATGTATAATTCGATAAACAAATAAACATATGTAACATATATAATTTTAAGAGCATTATGCACAAAGCACAATGATATGTCAAAACATGACTAACAATACAATACAGAAACCATTAAAAATTACCTATTCACCAAATGTTTGATATTTGAAAAATAAGTATTTGTCATTTTTGTTATATCTCCAACATTACATAAAAGCAAATTAAATCAATTGAAACCGTAAATTAAATTTAAATATGATGCAAATTTAATACATAAATGACATCACAATGGAAGATAGTTCATTGATAACAAAACATTGGATTCGTGAACCCAAATTTTAGAAAGGCCAAGTTTTATAAATCAAAATCGTAGATATTTCATAATTTAACGGATATTGAATAATTATATGTTAAAAATTATTGTTAGTATTTCAAAGGTAACACGATGTTTTTGTATTATAGTTTTTTGAACTTGCAAAATTTTTATGTTACAATAAATTTGATATAAATATCATTAATAACAATTTCATATCTATAATTGAGCATATAATGTATTCTCTAGTATATATACACGCACTACTAGTTAGAAACATTAGGACAAATAATCCCACTCTCGACCCTCTTTTCACTCTCAAATCTAGGATTCATAGCCGTCACTTTTTCATTTTTGTGTACTTTCTCCCTCTTTCCTCTTGGTTCTTTCTGGCCATCTTTTTATGTGTTTTTCTCAACATAATCAAGATTTAATCCTTTTTTTTAGAAAAAGATTTAATCCTTTTTAGATAAAATATTATTAAGTACCTAGTTATCAATGTTGTTATGTGCGCATCTTTTGGGATGTTAATGTTCAGTTTTGATATTTTTCTCTGAGAAGAATTTCTATGATATTTTGGGAGATCCGTAAAACTCGGATCAAATCTGGGACAAATTTGGGATGATAGTGAATATTATAATAGCAAAAAACTGTTCATAACTCTAAACATTGGACACATGGTGCTTATGTGAACGTAAATTGTAATGCTACTAGTTTCACAACTGATGTAGGTTGGATTACTAAAGATGTGGTTGTGATACTTTCTAGATTGAACAATTTGCATATTCTAGGTGTTAAGCAATTTGAAAACAAAACAGCTATTTGTTTAGCATATTTTTGTTTCACAATCAAGTTGTATTTGACAGTTCACAGGCTTGTTTCGACTGTGTTTTTATGTTTTAATGAAATTTTCCTTTTTCGTCAAAAAAAAGTTGGAAACATTCAGAGTTAAATGTGGATTTAATTTTGCAAAATACATATATATATATATATCAATCTTGCAAAGACATTGAAATTTATAAGATTCTTTAATTAAAAAGAAAAAATAATTATTTTAATATTGGTAAAAAACACATATAAGATTCAAATCCTAAATAATTATTTATAATAAAATCAAAAAATTAATTATCAAATTTTATACAATAACAAATCGTGAAAGAAAATAATTAATCTGGATAATTTTGATTTTATATCTATACCCAGTGTTCATATATTTTTAATAATGAAAAACACATAACTTGGAATAAATAAATTTGAATTAAAGTCATGAGGCAACTGAATTTTAAATAAAAAAAATTACAACAATTTATTTCAATAAATTGGTCCGTTACGCTTTCGGCTCTACCGATCATGCTTATTTATTCATAATTAATTGACGTGAAATGAGAAAAAAAAGAAATAAATAAAAACATTTAAGTAATACCAATATCAGATATAATCCCTATACAATAATCAAAATTTAGTTTAAATTTATATTAATTTATAGTATATCCAGTATTTAAACAAGAGTTAAAAACAAAATCAGATATAAAACATTAAAATTGAAAGTGAAGAAATTAAAGAAGGGAAACAATATAAAAATGAGTTTTTCATTAAAATATCCAAGTTGTAATTTTTTTAATATAAAAATACTGTATAATGGACATGAATTATAACCTTTTCAATCTCTTATGCATGTTTGTGCATCATCCAACCTCATAAATAATTTTTACTGTATTTTCGAAAATAAGTTAGAAAATTAGTTTGATGCAAGAAATATTTAATCACTCAGGTGATACAATTAATCTACATTTTCATTATGTTTTGGAAGCATTATGTAGAACGATGAAAAATGTTATAATTCCTGCATCAAATTATAATACTGGAGCTAGGTACCATAAACCTCAACACCATCAATATTATCCACATTATAAAGTAAGTTCGTGAGTACATGGATAATATTATTTATGTATGTAAATTTATTAAATTCAAATATTTTTAATTTTAAATGTAGAATGCTATTGGAGCTATTAATGGCACACATATCAAATGTCGGATACATGAATTAAAGTGTACACCTTATTTTGGCCGTCAAGGATATGCAACACAAAATATTCTCGCGTTGTGTGATTTTAACATGGGTTTTACTTTTACCTGGGTAGGATGGGAAGATGGCGCACACGATAGTCGAATTTTAATATACGCTAAATCTAGAGCAGAACTTAAGTTTCGATATCCAACTAAGAATAAATTTTTTCTGGTAGATGCACGCTATCCACACAAAAGAGGATATATGGCTCCGTACAAAGGTTCAAGTATAATATATCATATTCAAGACTTTCGTAGGAGTAAATGTACTGCATGTGCACCTCGAAATGTCAAAGAAAGATTTAATCATCTACATTATTCGTATTATGATCCATTTGGCCAGTATTCCAACTCTGATAATCAATTTGATCAGTCTTCTAACAATGTTTTCAATAATTCTTTTAACACATTACTACTTCTAATGATTTTTATAACATATATAATCCTTTCACAAATTTGTCTACTAGTAGTGTGTATAATGCTTTCGCTAATTCATCGACTAGTAATGTGTATAATGTTTTTGTTGCTGTATGGAATGAAATTCCTAAAGAAGATGAGGAAGAAAGTGAAGATAATTATCACGAATGCAAAGATGTATGTACTATTGTTGCATACACTTTGGTCTATTACTATAACACGTTCATACAAAAAGAACCGTGTTGTACATAAATTCGCACGGGACACAATTTATTAAAAGAAATATTAGATGGTAACGAAACTCGGTGTTATCAAGAATTTCGTATGACTAAGTTTGCATTTAAATTTTTGTGTCACAATTTAGTCCAAAGGTATGGTTTGGTAGGTCCCATGAGCAACTGTCGTTAGTAATATACCAACTTCCTCGTATGCACCCATTCCACGCATTAGTACCAATCCATATCTTTGGACTAAATTGTGAAACAAAAATTTAAATGCAAACTCAGTCATACAAAAATATTGATAACCCTGAGTTTTGTTACCATCTAATATTTCATTTAATAATTTGTTTCATGTGCGAATTAATGTACGGCATGGTTCTTTGTGTATAAACGTGTTATATTAATAGACCAAAGTGTATGCAACAGCAATACATACAGCTTGCCATTCATGTAAATTATCTTCACTTTCTTCCTCATCTTCTTCAGGAATTTCATTCCATACAGTAGCAAAAGTATTATACACATTACTAGTCGATGAATTAGCGAAAGCCTTATACACACTACTAGTAGACAAATTTGTGAAAGCATTATATATGTTAGAAAAATCACTAGAAGTAGTAACTGTGTTAAAAGAATTATTGAAAACATTGTTAGAAGACTAATCAAATTAATTGTCAGAGTTGGAATACTGGCCAAATGGATCATAGTACGACTGTCCACCTTAAAAATATGTAGCATCTTGACCACTGCTATCTCAAATTAATTTTTACTAAAATATATGTAATTGATGAATGCCTTGTAGCCTTTCTATCTTTTAGTTTCAGTAAAAATCGTGATATGAATGTAGAGTGTACCAACTAGATGCACTTGGACATGGTATATATACAAAAATAATACTAGCTCTATGTGATTCATCTAATAATTCAGTATAGTAGTTGTAATACAACTGGTACATATAGATACAAATATTGCACTATTGCATACATTGTACGCATGCGCAACTGAAATTTAAAATCAACAATTCATTACACACCATAACAAATAAGTACATGATTTCAAAGTTGATGTCAGGATAATAATAGTGTATGGAAATCTCATCCTTTCACCACTCATCTCACATAAACCAATACAAAATAAAAGGGTCCTATTTCCCTTGTCAAGGTGATAACATCTAGAAAAGAAGTACAAGTCCGTATCGCACTTGAAATGTTCTATTGAGTCGAGGAGATCAACAACCTCTAGTAAATTCGCATTTACGTTAGCAGCAGTTGTTTGGGTACTCCTACAGGACATCACAACTACCAAGTCATCAAGCGCCTCCCTCACACACTGGGCTCCAGATTTGTTTTGTTTAAAACCACTACTCCTACCAGATTTCAGCAAACCTGATGGAAATAAATTAGGTGATGGTTCAATGATGTTGTCATCACTATCGCCACTGCCTTCTTTTCCATTATCATGACCAAGCACCTCTGTGAAGTCCTCTCCCACTTCAAGATTCACTACAAAATATGTATTGGCAGCCTTTGGTTCGTTCATCGGTTGCAACAATATCACCAAAGAGTGTGTCGTAGTACTGCATGTAGAGAGAAAGATCTTTATTTCTTTACTTCCCAAATTTTGGATTCTCCTGGTGCAGCAAAGTAAAAAGATTATATTTATTCTAATTTGTCAGTTTAGTTTCTATACCAGTAGCAAATTTGCTAATTTTTCAACCCGATGATTATAACCACTACGTTGACAATATGCTAATTTGTTTTTAACACCAATTGGATACACTGCTTTTTAAAATAATTCAAAATTCAAAGCATTATATTGGATTTATATTGGATTAATCAAACGACAATGTGAACTTGCATTGAGGCAATATGTATTCTAGCAGAACTCAGCAAGAGTAAAAATGAAAATACACATATCGGTAACATTAAAAATTGAAGAAATAATCAGAAAAACACAATTCAACCTATTATGAAGAAAGAAAAATTATAATAGAAGGAAAGAAAAATTAGCATTGAGCAGCAACGCCGCCACATACAAAATTTTAAATTGAATTCATGAGATTTTCATTCATTAAAATTAAAGGTTGATTAAATGATTGTCCATTGGCTAGTTTCTACCAGGATGAAGTGGTAATAGAAATCTTGTAGTTGTTTAGTTAAATCATTAAAATAAAGTTAAAGAAGGGACAACCAACAGGCCCCGAGACATTTCGCTATCAAAACATCCATTAATATTTTTAAATTCAATTTCAACAATTTGTACAACGCAAGTAGCCATCCAAGTACAATTATGAGACCTTCTCATACACACAAAGGAGCAAAACAAACACCATATAAGAAGGCTTTTAGGAAAGAAAAATATATTGTATTGATCCTTGACTATAGGAAAGGTGCATAGACACGGTTTTTTGAGTAATCATTAGTTGAATGTATACAATTATTGGCAAAGACAGTTTAGAGTGATTCAAAGCTGAAATATTTACAGTCTGACCAATAAAGTTGGAGAGGTGAATGTTAAACTCAGGGTACCAATACAAACTATAAATTCAACTGTTTATACTGATCATAGGTAAATACACTGATTACATCAATAAATTCATTTTTGCTGGAGATCAGATATACATCAAGTAAGAGATATATATTTAAACGATAAAATGCTACAAATTAACAACTATTTCAGACATCATAAACATTTTATTTTATTCGAAAAAAGGCATAAATGCAATCAAATAGCAATCTTAAAAAGAAACAGAAAAATATTGACAATTATTATGAGGATTTTACTAGTATTTTTGCTGCCCACCATGATGCAGATGCTTCAATTGTCTTCGTATTCTCGTTCTAACCCAATCCACCCTCCCCAAATTTAATCTTCATGAATAACCGGTAATCATCTTTCATTGCATCCCAGTGATTCTTGAATTATTTAATAGTGTATTCTACCCTGGTTTATTCAAAGTTCCTCCTACCTTGTTACCCTTCACGACCTCAAAACAACATAACTGACAGAAGATGGCATGTAACTCGTTGGTCCACTTAGCGTATGCGGATCCAGAAGACGCTTCCGCCTCGATCTCATCCATCGGTAAACAATTGATGAAAAGTACAGGTGAACAATCGATAATATGGAGTTTTTGTAGAATAGAGACGAAAGAAAGAGGTTGCTACGGAAAGAGGTTGCTAGGGTTAGTGGAGAATGAGATATGAGAGAAATGGATACGAGCTTCCTACATTATCTTGAAACGTGGGTTGAAAACGGGATTTTACTGTTGAACTCACTTTCAGAATTTCATCATTTTTTAGGTTGAATGGTAAATCTCTTTTGTTTGCCAAATAGTACGACCAAAATTATATTAGGCTTTCGGCCCATATATGACAAAAATATGTGGTGCCAAATAGGCATAGAGTTATCTAGCTTATGGCCTGACAACGATAAAGCTATACATATACTAATTTCGGTCAAAAGCTTGGTTTAAAATTTAGAGAAAAAACGATCACATGGCTTACTTAAATTTTTAAATCATCATTAGGGTAAAAATTTATAAATGAAGAAGCATTTGCATGATAAAATATAACCAGTGTCCTAAAACTCGGGAGTACTCGGATGAATACGCGTGGAGTACTCAGACTCGAACCTATTTTCGACCTGGTTTTACAAGAAAAACTTTGAAAAATTGAGTAATGTTCCCAAAAAACAATCTCGTAAGTGGGTACTACTTTCTAATTAAAAATGTAAAACTTTTAATTATTTGTATTTTTAAAATTATTGTAAAAGGCTAGGAAACCAAATTATAATGCACACCATTAATAAAATATAACAAGTTAAATTCATACTAAATTAAAAGTTACAGGACATTTAAATAAATATTATATGTTAAATAAATATTAAAATTTATAATTAGTACTTTACTTTTTTCGAGTTTTTAACCGAGAACTCTTTTTGAGTACACCCAGACTACTCCGAGTACTCGTTACTCCATACATTCACCGAGTCGAACCGAGTACCAATTTTTAGAACATTTAATATAACACACCACTTAGTGGAATTTTTAGACGCTTTAATTTTCGTTATATTTTTTAGTTAACCACCATTCAATTATAAATTTGACAAAAAAATGGGACTCTAAATATAGTGAGTCATAAATTTTAAATTTAAATATCAATTGTATTAAGATTTAATAAATTTATGAATGATCCATAAATGTTAATACTATGTTAATACTTACACGAATGAAGAATCAGAGTCCCAAAAAACTCTTCTCTCTCCTATACACGTATTCCACAGTACCATTCATCACATGTTCTCTGATAAAATGATACTATATGTCGGTGTGCTTGGTTCTTGAATGATGGAATGGATTTCTAGTGATGATAATAACACTGGTCTTTTCACAAAGGATTGGGATATTCTCCAATCTTAATCCATAATCAAATAATTCATTCCTCATCCATAAAATATGTGCACATTAACTTCCAACCTGCAATGTACTCAACCTCAACTATATAGGTTGATACTGAGTTCTTCTTTTTGCTACACCATGAAACCATCTTGTTTCCTAGAAATTGGTAGCTTTCACTTGTGCTTTTCCTGTCAATTCTGCAAGTTGTATAGTCTGCATCTGAATAACCAATTAGATCAAAATCAGACTCTCTGGAATACCAAATGCCAAGGTTCGGTGTTTCTTTGAGATATCTTAAGATTTTTTTTATAGCTATTAAATATGACTCTCTAGGATAAAATTCAAACCTAGCACAAAGAAAAGTGGAAAACATAATATCCGGTCTGCTGGTTGTCAAGTACAACAGACACCCAATCATGCCTCTATAATTAGAAATATCCACCTTCTTTTCTTAGGTATTCATTCTAATTTAGTGATAGTTGGCATAGGAGTCTTGGCATGTGAACAATTTGATAAGTCAAACTTATTTAAAAAATCATTCACATATTTTGTTTGCCTTATGAATATTTCTTCCTTTAATTGTTTAACTTGTAAACCAAGGACGTAGGTGAATTCACCCACCATGCTCATCTCATATTTACTTTACAATAGTTTAACAATTTTTTTGCAAAATTTCTCATCAATAGAACCAAATATTATGTCATCCACATAAATCTGTATAAGGATACTAGAACCACTGGTTTTTCTATAAAATAGGGTTTTATTCGCAGTTTCTGTAGTAGATTTTCAAGTAGAAATTGGGATAGAGTGTCATACCAGGCTCTAGGTGCTTGCTTTAGACCATATAGTGCTTTTAAAAGAACATATATATACTCTGAAAAATTTGGGTCCTCAAATCCAGCTGGTTGGCATACATATACCTCTTTTTTAAGTTCTCCATTTATAAAAGCACTGTTTACATCCATCTGATAGACATTGAAATCATGAGCTGCATAGGCCAGAAAGATTCTGATTTCTTTCAATCGTATTACAGGAGCAAAAGTTTCACCAAAATCAATTTCTTCCGCTTGAAAGTATCCTTTAGAAACTAATCTTGGTTTGTTCTTTGTGATAATGTCATTCTCATCCATCTTGTTTTTGAATACCCATTTAGTTCCAATGACTGATCTGTCTTTTGGCATAGGTACTAACTTCCATACTTTGTTTCTTTCAAACTGGTTTAACTCTTCTTGCATGGTAATGATCCAGTCTGAATCCAGTAGAGCTTTCTTAACTTGTTTGGGCTCACTACGCCAATAATGGCTTTCTGCAACATTCCAAAAAAGTTACAAGAGGCCCAACAATTGTTGCGAAAGATTAAAAAAATTTAATGGCAACACTTTTCTGATGTTAGTATTTTTGATGTTGTCTTAGGGTTCTAAGGCAACATTTTCTCATTTACGACAACACCAGATATTATGTTGCCCCAAACTATGATTTTACAAAAAAATGGGCCCACATGACAGGTGGATTGTCACGTGGACTGCCAGATTGCTTGACATGTGGCTTTTTGACACATGGAAGGTGGGTGCCACTGACTTGGGGGCCACTGACATGTTGGATCCACTTACTGTGGGTCCCACAAGACACCTCATTATAGGACCCCAATGACATGTCATCATTATGGGGCCCACATGCCACATCATAGTGGAACAATTTTTCAACAATTTTTTAATTATGTTCTTTTTTTCCAAAACTTTAAAAGAGCAATGACAACACTTTTTTGTTTTCAAAAACTTGCACAATTTTTATATTTTCTACCAAAAACAACCAAATCAGTACAACTAAATGTTTTTTTCATTTTCTCCGAAAATTAAATGATATTACATGATAATTCAAACTAACCAAATATAAGAGTGTCTCCTAACATAATACCAAAAAGCCAATTACTAGACACATAATAATTTTTTTAGGATGATTAATTCCTATGGAAGATTATATAAAAAGATTCCTCAATCAATCCTGGTCCCAGCAAAAACAGCAGCACTCCTCCAAAAAATAGCAGCAACAAAGAGCAGCGAAACTACAATGCGTAAATGGGAAAAAATGTATCAGAGACATGACTTTAGGTAGAAATGTGGATAAAAACATATCAGATTTTGCATTTAGAAAACACGCTGTAACACAAGTAGTAGGGCAAACCTTACAAATGTCTTAACTGTACAATGACATGTAATGATAACAAACTTACAAAATACAGTCGAAATTATTTTATAATACCAAACCTTTAAACTATAATAATAAATTTATGACTATTCAGATAATTTGTAATGTCCACCTATTTGCTGTACGGCTTTTAACATCGATGTCCTTAGAGCTTTGTAAAGGACTTGTATACTCATACTACGGGAGTTGGAAAAGTTGGTGGCATTTTCAATAGTTACCCAAGGAAAAAAAAGACAAAGAAAAAAGTTACTAACAGATAATAATGTTATAGTACTTGAACAATAGTCATGATTCATTGCAAATCATTTAGGTCGATAATAGCATCAACTACGTTTAGATGACACTGCACTTCCATTCTCTCTTAACTTAGACATTCACTGTCAAGATGTAACAAAAACCCTGAGGCTGTGCGCCCGCCTTCTCGTACCAGGAGTGGGTTACACACTGCCACCGAGTCAATTCGAGTCATGAAAGAGCACACGACTGACCCGCACCGTGCGGGGAGGACTCCTGACATTACCTCACATGGGGTGTTGCTGAATTCCAATATTGTCGAGCAACCTAGACCCACTATTGATTATACTAGAGAAGCAAACGACTCTCAGCTTCTCATTGGTGACACTACAGCCTCTGAAAACTTTGTTGAAAATCAGCACAACTCTAAGACACCTAATGTTGTTGAAAAACTCTTCGGATGTGATGTTGTTCTAGATGTTGATGTGGCACATGAACAAGGCAAGGAATATATGCAAAATGATGTTAACATAAATGACCGTGATTTGGCCCCCCAAACTGATCCCGAGCTGAAAGATTCTACAGATGAGCCCAACACCACAAACTGCTTCGCAGCTCTTCCTCACCTTGAAGAAGGAGAGATTGAAGCTTTAGAAGAAGAGGCCCTAATTAGGTCTGTTGATAAATCATCACAAAGGAACTGCAAACACACTAGGTCCCCTAAATGGACCATGCTCTGGTGGTTGACTCGGGAACAGCTACTCGTGATTCTTCATTAATGCATCCTTCTGCACCTAAGCAAAAAGGTGACAAAGAGGGTTTCACCCCTATTATTTCCAAGAAAAGCCTTTGGAGGGCGGGTAAGCCTTCCAAACCCTCTTTTTAAATGAATTGCTCTGTTTGGAACACTAGGGGACTTAATAAAGCCCCATATCAAAAAGAAATTACTAGCTATATTGTAAGACATAATCTTACTTTTATGTGTTTTATTGAGACTAAAGTTAAAGAAGCAAATTGTTTGGCCATTTCTAAGCTTATTAATAGAAATTGGTCCTGGGTTTTCAACTATGAGCACCATGTTTTGGGCCGTATTTGGGTTGGTTGGGACCCTGATTGCTGGATGGTTAATGTCATCTCCAAAACTGATCAACATGTCACTTATCATGTTACTTTTATTGAGAAACACATCCATTTCACTATTACTTTCGTTTATGCTCACAATCAACCTCAGCATAGACTTCCTTTATGGCGTGATTTGTTGCGGTTAAGTCAATTGAATCAGGGGCCTTGGTGTGTTGGTGGAGATTTTAATTATTTGCTTAGCATTTCTGAGACTCAAGGAGGTCGACAACACTGGACCCCTGATATGCAAGACTTTTTGGATTGTGTCACAAATACTGGGCTGATCTCCCTGCGCACTTTGGGGCCTCTGTTTACTTAGATGAATAAAATACCAAATGCTCCTTTTTCAGACGTCTAGACCGTATCTTGGGCAATCAAGACTGGATTACCACCTTCCCCGAAGGTTTTGTTCAGATGCACCCTAGGGGCCTCATTGATCATTCCCCTCTTATGCACTTTGTTCCGATGCATATGCAGTATTTTGCTAAATCTTTTTAGTACTTCAACTTTATGAGTGATCTTGACGACTTCCGGGAAATGGTGGCAACTGCTTGGAATGAACCTTGGTTTGGGGATCATATGGCTATCTTATCTAGGAAGCTTAAATGCGTAAAAGGTGTCTTGGTGACCCTTAATAAGAGACATGGTAATCTTCACTCCAGGGTGCATCTGGCCATAAATGACTTGCATGATATCCAACAATCTCTTTCCACCTCTGACACTCCTGAGATGTTTAAACTTGAGATAGCTGCTACTAAACACCTCGAGACATGTCTTATTCAGGAGGAGGCACTCTTACGGCAAAAATCTCGTATCAAATGGCTTCACCTAGTTGATGGTAATAACTGGTTCTTTCACAATCAAGTCAAGTCAAATTGGAATCGTGACAAAATTATTTCTATTAAGAATAAAGAAGGGGCCATAGTTTTTGGACACCACCCGGTAGTAGGAGTTGATGTGAACTACTTTTCTGACACTATTGGACTTGCATCTCTTACTCAGCCGTGTATGCTTGAAGACTTAGATTTTCCCAACATCTCTGCTGAGCATTCTACATTTGTTGAAACACCTGTTTCCTCTGATCTTATTCTTACGACCTTGAAACGTATGAAATAAAATAAGGCCCCGGGTCCTAATGAGTTTCCTGTAAAATTTTACCTCACAACCTGGGATATTATAGGTCCTGTTTTTTGTGAGGCTGTTCAGCACTTTTTCCGCACCTCTGTCATGCACACGGGTATGAATAGCACTGGGATTTCTTTGATTCCTAAAGTGGCCAATCCAACCAACATGAAGGACTTCAGGCCTATCTCTCTTTGCAACATTGCCTATAAGTGTATAGCAAATACCCTTGCTTCTTGATAAAAGCATGTTCTTCTTTTGATCAACAATATCTCTCAGTCTGCTTTTGTTAAAGGATGACATATATCGGATAACATTCTCATGGCTCAGGAGCTGTTTCGAGGTTACTCCCGAGAAACTAAGGTGCCAAAGTATGCCCTGAAAATTGACTTACATAAGGCTTTTGACTCTCTGGACTGGAATTTTCTAATGGCAGCCTTACACAAATCGGGCTTCCTCTCTAAATTTCTGGGTTGGATTTATGCTTGCATCTCTACTCCGATGTACTCGATCAAGATTAATGGCATCTTATCAGGATACTTCAAAGGAAAGAAGGGGCTTAGACAAGGTGATCTTATGTCCCCATACCTCTTCACCGTGGCTATGAATGTTTTGTCGAGTTTACTCATAAAGATCCCTGCTGATTTTAAATTTTGTTGGAAATGTAAGAAGCTGAAATTCACTCACCTCTTCTACGCGGATGATGTTCTACTTTTTTCCCGTGGTGATGAGGCCTTTGTGATGCATAATATACGATGCCTTGAATTATTCTCTTCTTGGAGTGCTCTTCATGCACGTATAAGCAAAAGTACGGTCTTTTTTGGGGGATGCACGAGTGATTTCATCACCTGGTTTGACTCAAACTTTTCACCGCGAGGATGAACTCTTGGACCACTCTAATTCTGTCTCTAGCTGGAAGATCCCAATTAATCAAAGTAGTACTTATTGCGATTATTAGATTCTGGAAAAATCACTTTCTTCTCCCTGGAGTTGTTCATAGTCGATTGCAAACAATAATGACCACATTTCTTTGGAGAGGAGACGCTTCTACTAAAGTAGGGGCTAAAGTCTCGTGGGTTTAAATCACGACACTTAAAGAGGAAGGGGGGTCTTGGCATTCGCAACACCAAGGAGTGGAACAAAGCTCAAATCCTCCGTCATCTCTGTCATATTGTCATTAAGGCCCCTTCTTTGTGGGCCTCTTGGATTCACTCAACCGCTCTCAAACATCGACATTTCTGGATTATGAAAGAGCCTACAGACTGCTCCTAGATTTGGAGAAAAGTTTTACAACTCCGTCCTCTGGCCAGAAAATATATCCATTATACGATTGATAATGGAAAATGCACTTCTCTTTGGTTTGATCCATGGTGGAACAACATATGCCTTGCTGAAACATCTATTGATCCTATCATATCTCAAGCAAGTTCTACATCTACAGCTACGGTTCACTCTATTCTCACCTTGGGCTCCTGCGTTTTACCGAGTCCCAGTTCTTGCCTTCACCACAGGTGACCGCTCCTCCAATTCTAGTTGTAACACTTTTTTTACCCCCAAGTCGAGTCTCACAAAGAAGACTGTATATTATGGCTTGATAGACCCCTTCACAAACTCAAAACCTGGCACATTTGGGACTCTTTTAGAACTCGTTTCCCTATTGTCCCTTGGCACTCGTCTGTTTGGCAAAGATTAGCCATCAATATGTATGCGCACTTGGAATGGATTCTGGCTTTAGGGAAACTGTATACTTTTAACAGATTAGCTTCTTTCGGTATTGATCTGTCTCGAGAATGTCTTCTATGCCCGGGAGGCCTAGAAATTGCTAATCACTTATTTGTGCAATTCCCTTATAGTCATTATATCCTAGGTCGCTTGGCGTCCATGCTCGGTATTTCTATTAGCCAATGCTTCTCCTGGGCCGATATTATGCATCAAAGGGCATCCCTTGTCCCTGCTCCTCTTCGTCAACTAGCTCTCTTATCCCTCCAAATTTTTGCTTACCATTTACGGCGAGAAAGAAATGCAAGACTTCAAAACAAAGGAAACCTTAGGCCTGCGAAGCTTTATGAAGGCATGCTCATTGATATCAAAACAAACACTCCTCCACCTGGTTTATGAAACAGACTTGTATTCACCGTTACCGTATTTGGCTAGATTAGATGATCTCCATACTTTGTTCTTTCTATCTGCAGTCTTGCTTGTAGATTGCTTATAGATAGCCTCCTCTAGGGCTTAGCCTGGAGCCAGGGTCATCCGTGTATATTATTTAGTCCTTTTTATATATATTCAATTTAGCCAAAAAAAACTATCACCACCATCAAATTTTATGCACGGAAATGAAAGAATATTTAGTCTAAAACTATACGCACTAACCTAGTCAACAAGGCAACCACTTTTCGATAATGGAAAGAGGACTAAACTATAAAAAAAATGGAAATCGGACCATGGATGTATTATTACACTCAGTCAATCAGTAAGGCAACAACACAATTTATTTCAAAACAAAATGGACAGTGGTTGATTTATAGTTGTGCCATTTTAAAAATTAAATTTCATAACCAGAACAAAAAATTAAAACAAGTCACTGAAGATAACAATAAACGAAAATTCTTACCTGGGAAGCTTCTTGATGCTAACCAGATGCAAGCTAAATTTATAACCTAATGCTACATGCCGCCATTTCAACCCTGATTGTGAAAGCATTGGAGTGAGCTTAACATCTCCTTCACCACTTGGAAAAAAAAATCAGCTTACTAGTTAGGAAATGGACAGAGTACTAGGTAGTTTATGTGGATTACATATTTTTTTGACATAAATCTGAATTGTTACAATCTCCACATAATGGGCCATTCGAAATTAACAAAGGAGTTATTCATTTTATGACTACTAATAGAGTTCAGACGCTCTCTATATCTCAACATAATCAAGATATACGTAAATGAGCCAATAGCAAGAATTAGTACATTTAAACTTTCTACATAATTAGGAAATTAATCCACATGTTTTTTCCCTTACGCCTCATAAAGATAAACAAAAAATAGCACAATTTGGAAGCAAACCAGATTTTTTGACTCAGGGCCAAATGCATAGTCAATAGAATATCTATGATCTTTAGTCGAAATTTGAATTCGATTGTAGCCTTTAGACAAATCAGGATCCAAAACATGTACCTCCTACCAAATGTCAATTACACAAAATAAACATTTAAAACACTCAAACTGAATATAACTCTAATGAAGATTTGATAGTTATATTTTAATTTCCTAAGCATTCGAAAAAATAAAAATAATAATTACCTTATCGTCATTAACCCTAACAATATTAAGACCTTTTCATTCCCTGCTAGTCTCTGTTGGGATTTTTAATCTCAAACTAGTTTTATTTAATTCGATGTCTTGTGTATTTTGTTTAATTCCCAGTGTTTTATTTTGTCTGAGTACATGACTTGGTCATGCTATTTTCTAGGAGTTCAGTAGGAGTCTTTGAATAAGTTAGAGGTGGAGTCTTAGTGGTAGGAGTGGTCCTATTTTTCAGCATGTTTCCGTTGTATGCTTTTGTTTTAAGTTCTACATTTGCTGATTAATAAAAAGAGACATCTTAACAGCAAACGTGTAGTATTGTTCGTCCAGTTTCATACTAAACGCATATATATATATATATATATATATATATATATATATATTTGTTTTTGTGTATCACTTGGTATCAGAGCAACCAGGTCACGAGGTGAGAGTCAGAGATGTCGAATGTGGATGTGAACAAGTTGAAAGGAGGGTCATTTGGGTTAAGTTATCCAATGCTGGACAGGACTAACTATACGTCTTGGTCCCTCAAAATGAAGGTAGTTATGCAAGCCCAAGGTGTATGGGGTACTGTTGAACCAATCGATCCGAAAGTGGCAGTTGAGGACAAAATAGATAAGATTGCTTTAGCAATGATCTATCAGGGAATCCTAGAAGACGTGCTATTATCGATTGCCGAGAAGAAAACTGCAAAGGCAGCGTGGGACGCCATTAAAACTCTGCGTCAAGGAGCAGATCAGGTGAAGGCAGCTAGAATTCAGACCTTAAAGACGGAATTTGAGGCCTTAAGCATGAAGGAGTCGGATCAACTCGAAGATTTTTACATGAAGCTTAATGGTCTTGTGACTAATATAAGAGCTTTAGGGGAGGAGGTGAAAGAGTCGTACGTAGTGAAAAAATTACTACGTGCCATGCCTACAAAGTTCTTACAGATCACGTCAACAATGGAACAGTTCGGAAATCTTGATATTATGTCTGTGGAGGATGCAGTTGGAGCACTGAAGGCATATGATGAAAGAATTAAGGGTAAAAATGAGGTAAGTGAGGGGAAATTGTTACTCACTGAAGAAGAATGGCGGAAAAGAGAGAACAATGAAGGGAAACTACTCCTAACACGAGAAGAGTGGCTGAAACGCAGCAACAGGACGGGTGAAAGCCAGACTCCAAGTATAAAAAGTCGAGACAAAAGTCGTGTAAGGTGCTTTAATTGTAGCGGGTATGGGCATTTCGCATTTGAGTGCAAAAAGCCAAAGCGAAATCGGGAACAAAAGCAGGAATCAAACTTGACACAAATGGAAGATGATGAACCAGCACTTTTGCTGGCAAAGTGCGAGCGAACCGAGTCAATGATGCTGCTCTTGGATGAAAGTGATGTAAAGCCAAGTTTGAGAGAGAAAACTGTAGAAAAGGAGCAAGAATCGAATGTGTGGTACTTGGATAACGGCGCCAGTAATCATATGACTGGTCAAAAATCTAAGTTTAAGAAACTCGATGAAAGCATCACAGGTAGAGTGAAATTTGGAGATGGTTCCAAGGTTGACATTCAAGGAAGGGGTACTATAGCTCTCAAATGCAAAGATGGGCAAGAAAGAGTTCTCAATGAGGTATATTTTATCCCTAGTCTCCGTAGTAATATTATAAGTGTTGGACAACTAACGGAGGAGGGTAACAAGATAGTGATTAGAGGAGAGTTTATGTGGGTGTTTGATAAGGAAGAAAAGCTGCTAATGAAAATTAAGAAATCTCAGAATCGATTATACAAGATAATAATTGAAACTGAGAATAAGTGCTGTTTGATGACTAAATTGGAGGACACATCAAAATTATGGCATGCTAGGATGGGTCATGTGAATTATCAAGCACTAGCCATGATGTTCAAGGATGAGATGGTGAGAGGGTTACCAAAGATTGTGCAACCGAAGGATTTATGTGATGGCTGTTTACTATCAAAGCAAGCAAGGAAGCAAATACCGAAAAAATTGAGTTTTACTGCTAAGAAAATTCTGGAGCTCGTACATGCTGATTTGTGTGGTCCTATAACGCCAGAAACGGCCTCCGGAAACAGGTATTTCTTTCTGTTAGTAGATGATTTCAGTCGTGTAATGTGGGTATACTTTCTCAAAAATAAAAGTGATGCCTTCGAAGCATTCAAAAAATTCAGGGCATTGGTTGAAGATGGAGGTGATCGAAAAATCAAAGTACTAAGAACGGATAGAGGGGGAGAATTTATGTCTAATGAGTTCAAGAATTATTGTGAGGAGATGGGAATAGTGAGGCACTACACTAATCCATACACGCCACAACAAAACGGCGTTGTCGAAAGAAGAAACAGGACCGTAATGGAGATGACACGAAGCTTTCTAAAGGGAAGGAATTTGCCTGCTTATTTTTGGGGAGAAGCGGTGAGACATGCCGTTTATATTCTTAACAGACTTCCTACGAGAGCACTAACGGGGACAACTCCATATGAAGCCTGGTCTCATTCTAAGCCAGTTGTAGCACATATAAGGGTTTTTGGTTGTATTGGTCACATGAAAATACCAAGTCAGGGTACTCGAAAATTAGATGATCGAAGTATGCAAGTCATAAACTTGGGCAGAGAGAGTGGCACAAAAGGTTATCGACTCTATAGTCCCGAAGAGAGGAGAATCTATGTAAGCAAGGATGTAGTATTTGATGAGGAAAAATCATGGTCATGGGATAAGAAAGAGGACGAAGAGGCGTCACAGGTGATGTTTCCTGTTGATGCAGAAATATTTGAAGAAAGTGAAGAAAGTGGAGGTCAAACACATACAGAATTCAGAGAGGAATTGGAGGCAGTCACGCCTGCAGCACAGAATACTGCTTCAAGGATGAACATAGAGAATTATGATGACAGTACTGAACCGAGACGCACGCGATTAATAGAAGATGTGTATAATGACACCGAAGAAGTTACTCTAGATGAAGAATTATATCTGATGGGGACAGAAGAACCAGCTAATTACAGGGAAGCATCGAAAGATAAAAGCTGGAAAAGAGCTATGGAGGCAGAGATTGAATCAATTGAAAAGAATAATACTTGGAGACTCACGGAACTTCCAACTGGACACAAGGTAATAGGGATGAAGTGGATATTTAAGCTCAAAAAAGACGCAGCTGGCAACATAGTCAAGCACAAAGCTCGACTTGTCGCAAAGGGATATGCTCAGGAATACGGCATAGATTACGAGGAAGTGTTTGCGCCTGTCACATGATTGGAAACGGTGAGATTATTGCTTGCATTGGCAGCGAAAAACTCTTGGGAAGTTCACCACTTGGATGTAAAAACTGCATTTTTAAATGGAGAAATCACCGAAGACGTGTATGTATCACAACCGGAGGGATTTGAAAGAGATGGTAAGGAGCATTTGGTTTATAAATTGATCAAGGCATTGTATGGTTTGCGTCAAGCTCCTAGGGCGTGGTACGCTAAACTGAATCAGAGTTTAAAGGACTTGGGTTTTGAGCGTTGTCCTTATGAGAATGCAGTATACACTCGAGGAAAGGGAAGTGATTGTCTGATTATAGCAGTGTATGTGGATGATATCTTAGTCACTGGTCAAGATGTGAAGAAAATAGAGGAATTCAAGATACAAATGGCAAGTAATTTTGAGATGACAGACCTCGGGAGATTAAGTTATTATCTGGGGATCGAGGTGAAACAAGAGAAAGATTTCATTGAATTAAAGCAGTCCGGTTATGCAGAAAAATTGCTGGAGAAAGCAGGGTTAAAGGGCTGCAATCCTACAAAATTCCCCATGGATCCTAAAGATCAGATTACAAAAGATATGAATGGAAAGAAGGTGGATGCTACAATGTACAGAAGTTTAGTTGGAGGGCTCAGATATTTGGTTAATACTCGTCCGGATATAGCTTTTTCTGTGGGTATGGTGAGCCGATACATGGATAGTCCTACGATTCTTCATCTGGGTGCAGTGAAAAGGATTTTGCGTTATATCAAGGGGACACTGCAGTACGGGTTAATTTATGCTCAAAACAGCGGAAATAATGTGGTTACTGGTTTTTCGCACAGTGATTTGGGTGGAACTCTTGATGACAGGAAAAGCACAAGTGGTATGGTTTATTATTTGAATGATAGCTTAATCTCGTGGGTGTCACAGAAGCAAAGGGTGGTGGCGTTATCATCATGTGAAGCTGAGTTCATGGCTGCAACATCAGCTGCTTGTCAAGGCATATGGGTTCGGAATGTGTTACAACAGATTACAGGAGAGTCAATTGGTCCAGTGGTGTTATTCATTGATAATAAGTCTGCGATTGATCTTGCTAAAAATCCGGTGTTCCATGGTCGCAGTAAGCATATTGACATACGATTTCATTTTATTAGAGAATGTGTGGAGCGTGGGGAAATAGTTGTCAAACATGTAAGTGGAGACAAGCAGCGTGCAGACTGTTTAACTAAGGCCCTGGCAACTATAAAGTTCGAGAGGATGCGTAACTTGCTTGGAGTTAAGGATCTGCAGAAACCAGTTTTAGATTAAGGGAGGCAATGTTGGGATTTTTAATCTCAAACTAGTTTTATTTAATTCGATGTCTTGTGTATTTTGTTTAATTCCCAGTGTTTTATTTTGTCTGAGTACATGACTTGGTCATGCTATTTTCTAGGAGTTCAGTAGGAGTCTTTGAATAAGTTAGAGGTGGAGTCTTAGTGGTAGGAGTGGTCCTATTTTTCAGCATGTTTCCGTTGTATGCTTTTGTTTTAAGTTCTACATTTGCTGATTAATAAAAAGAGACATCTTAACAGCAAACGTGTAGTATTGTTCGTCCAGTTTCATACTAAACGCATATATATATATATATATATATATTTGTTTTTGTGTATCAGTCTCGTACACTTCACAGCAACCTATACGCAACAAATTTCAATTACAATAAAAAATCAAATAAGAGAGAGAGAGTATTTGAGTATTTGAGTGCATCTTTGAGATTGTTGGTGTCTTGATTAGATCCAATTCAAATATCAATAAGTAATAATAAAATAATAAAAAAATCAGATTAGATTCACCAGAGTCTGTTGAAATGAATCTAAGTAATCAAGAAAATCAAGTTTTGGGAAGACACAAAATGCGTGTTGTGTGTAAACACGGAAAGAGATAAAGATAGAGAGAGAATTGTAATTTAAGTGTTTAGGGTTGTGAGTAAGAATTGGGGGAGAGGGGAGGGTTTTGAAAGAGGGGGCTGGTACTTCCCCTTCATCTTTTTTCCAAAAATCATTAGACGGTATATTTCGCGCTCACTAAATCTATCCACCTATGTTTATATTAAAAATATGTACTAATTAATTTTGTAACATTTTTTTTATTTTTTTCAAAGATATTTAATTTACTTTTTAAATTTCATATTATTTAATTATTTTAAAAGATAATTGTTTCCCAAGTGTGAGCATATATCAACTATTTTTTATTTTTTATTTCCAATTATAAAACTACTTTGACTTCTAAAGTGTGTGTTGTGTGTAAACACGCTGAGAGATAGAGACAGAGAGGGAATTGTAATTTGAGTGTTTAGGGTTGTGAGTAAGAATTGGGGGAGAGGGGGGTTTGAAAGAGGCGGCTGGTCCTTCCCCTTCAATTTTTCCCCAAAGTCATTAGGCTGTATATTTCCCGCTCACTAAATCTATCCACCTATGTTTATATTAAAAATATGTACTAATTAATTTTGTAACAGTTTTTTTATTTTTATAAAAGATATTTTGTAACAGTTTTTTTATTTTTATAAAAGATATTTTGTAAAAGTTTTTTATTTTTATAAAAGATATTTAATTTACTTTTTAAATTTCATATTATTTAATTATTTTAAAAGGTAATTGTTTCCCAAATGTGGGCATATATCAAGTATTTTCTATTTTTTATTTCCAGTTATAAAAGTACTTTGACTTCTAAAGTGCGTGTTGTGTGTAAACAGGGAGAGAGAAAGAGACAAAGAGAGAATTGTAATTTGAGTGTTTAGGGTTGTGAGTAAGAATTGGGGGAGACGGGAGGGTTTTGAAAGAGGCCGCTCGTACTTCCCCTTTAGTTTTTTTCCCAAAATCATTAGGCGGTATATTTCCCCCTCTCTAAATCTATGCACCTATGTTTATATTAAAAATATGTACTAATTAATTTTGTAACGGTTTTTTTATTTTTATAAAAGATATTTAATTTACTTTTTAAATTTCATCTTATTTAATTATTTTAAAAGGTAATTATTTCCCAAGTGTGAGCATATATCAACTATTTTTTATTTTTTATTTCTAATTATAAAAGTACTTTGACTTCTAAAAAATTTCACAATTTAAGTCTTCTAATTTTTTTTTTAAAATTACACATCACTAAAATTAATAATTTTTAACATCTATAGAAATAATCAACAATTTTTTGTAAAATTTGTATGGATGTATCGTCGAAATTTTATTTTAAAAGAATCGATAGTTCATCCGAGACAATAGCAGGGTTAGTCTATTCTGACTGCTTTGACCATCTGTATTATCTCACAAAATAAATAAATAAAATCCTAAAAATGATGGTACACCCCTAAAATCGATAGTTTCTAACATTTATAGGGACATGATCGTCGAAATTTTATTTTAAAAGAATTGATACTTCATTCGGGATAGTAGCGCATACAGGTCTTAGTCTATTCTGACCGCTTTGACTCCTATATTATCTCACAAAATAAATATATATAAAATCCTAATAATTTTGGTACACCAATAAAATTGATAATTTCTAATATCCGTACGGACGGATCGTCAAAATTGTAATTTAAAAGAATCGATACTTCATTCGGGACAGTAGCGGATATAGGGCTTAGTCTTTTCTGACAGCTTTGACTGCTATATTATCTCACAAAATAAATATATAAAATCATAATAATGATGGTACACCCCTAAAATCTATAGTTTCTAACATTTGTACGGACGGATCGTCGAAATTTTAATTTAAAAAAATTAAAGGAGTTAAAGAGTCTTTTCTTTTAAGTAAAAATGAGTTATTTATATAAGATTATATCCAAACAATGTGGAATAAAACACATTGTCTTATGTGCTGTAGTAGATTGCACCTCATTTTGTTATGTGGGAGGTCATGGGTTCAATTCCTAGGTTGTGCAAAATTTCACAAAATTTTTGCTTAATACTTCCTTACACTGCCACCTCACCACTACCACGTGAGCAGAGTGGGCCCCCATGGGGGACCCCCCACCTGCCAGGTCAGCAAAATGGGGACCACGCTGCAACGTCAGCAAAGTGGGGCCCACATACCGGGACCCCCTTCCTGTCACGTCAATAGAGTTGGGCCCACACGGGGGCACACCTGCCACGTCAGCAGAGTGGGGCCCATATTTTGTTATGTGGGAGGTCATGGGTTCAATTCCTAGGTTGTGCAAAATTTCACAAAATTTTTGCTTATTACCTTCTTTGGACTGCCACCTCACCACTACCACATCAGCAGAGTGAGCCCCCATGGAGAACCCCCCACCTGCCAAGTCAGCGTAATGAAGACCACGCTGCAACGTCAGCGACGTGGGGCCCACATAACGGGACCCCCCTCCTATCACGTCAGTAGAGTCGGGCCAAATGGGGGCACACCTGCCACGTCAACAGAGCGGGGCTCACATAGGGGACCACACCTGCCACGCCAGCATAGTGGGGCCCACATGCTGGGACACAGCAGCGATAAGTCACTAGCGGGGAACCCCGGTGTGGTACCCATATGTGACACGTCAACATAATTTTAATTATTTTTTAATAAAAATTTGAATATTTTAATTTATATATATATAGATTGACAACACTTTACGAGACCTATGCTAACATAATTAAAACATGTTGTAATATGGTAGATTATCATAATTATACAACAACATTATCTATTTCAACATCACATAAGTATGTTTTATAAGGCCATTTATGGCATAGTGGCTCTTCTAATGAGAGAAAGCTATTGTACATACATTCCTCTTAGGTAGCTCTTCTGGTCTTCACTCTGGCATATGTATCTCCTTTGATTAATTCAAATGAATGAATTTTGTCCATTTTCTTTCAAATGATAGATTTGATCTTGATGATGTGACTTTAATTATCTTCATTCTGTTGAACTGAATTTGAGAGAGTATTCCTTAAAGCTCCCCATGAGTTTGAGGCTAAACTGATAGATCATTTTGAGCTTCAATGGATGCCTCAATTTGATTAATGGTTATCCTATTTGATTGAACAATGCACTACGCCATAAGTGGGCTATTGTAATTCCTAAATGGTGTTATAACAGGCACAAAATGCGTTATATTAGGTCAATTGTAACACCAAGGGGCGTTACGTATACGAGCATTACAATAAACACCCTAATGTAACATTTCACTGATCTATTGTAACAGAGAAGAAAATATTAGAATAGACAACTACTGTAACACTAACTGGCCCAAATGTAACGCAAAATGAGTGATAAATTAAGTTCGATCAATATTGCAAATGTGGACCCCACACGTGGGTCCCAAAGCCTATTGTAACTGTTTGGTTTATCTATTGTAACACCAATTTTTTATAATTAAGCAACACTAGCATATGTAATATAACACTATATGTAAACATATATTACACTATAATAGTTAAATGTAACTGTTATTTTTAAATTTTTTCAAATATATACTCTATTTAAAAAACAATCCCATATTCAATAAAATATCAAATTTGCATACATGAGTCTCAATTTATCGAACCAGACTATTAACTAGCAGCCTCAATTCGCCAAACCATACCACTACATAAGAGTCTCATCTCTAACTCCAACAACTACAACATAACATCCAAGCTATCCTTGGATGAGAAAAAACTACTCTTCGACTATCTTTGGATATGAAATTATACAAAACAACCAGGCATAGAAGAACTTTGCCCTTCTACACTTTCCTCATATGGATACAAAACAACCAGGCAGAGAGCTACTTATTCTCCCTCATTCACCATTCCCTGCTCATGTACACAAGTCAAACCAAATTGCATAAGAATCAATACAATATGCATTTTGGACTTAGACAGGGGAATGAGGATTTTTTAATAGATGCTAGCTACGCGAATTAAATTAAAATGTACTAAAAGAAAAACAAGTAATAATCACACACAAAACTTATTTATGAACAGGGACAAGACTGCCAAACAATAGGGCAAAGTCCAATGTTCCCGCTATTTCCTGAAACCCGAGGATATCAAGGTCATCTACCTTGGTCATTCAACTATATTTATTTGACAACCTCTCAGAGCTCACATGTCTAATAATAGCCTTGCATGACAAAAAACCAAGTTACAAGAAAATCAATTAAAAATCAAATCAGGAGAAATTTAGTGTTTCTCCTGATTCTCGGGATTCCTGTCAATTTGCACGCTTCTTGATACAGTTGCTGAATTCATGTTAAAAAATTTAAGATTGTACCCAAAAAATACTATACAAAATAATCAAAGTCAAAACAAAGAAGTGAATTCAAGAACTTTCAAAAGCCGAAGGATATATACATAAACTTGACGGTCTAAAGAATTTATTCAGAGCTGATATTTGATTAAAGGACATCAGCAAGACGCAATTACTAACCAGAACATCTGAAATTCACATTTATGGTATTTATCAATTACTTAATATCCATCACTGCTACATAATATAAATACATGCAGACAAATGGGATAAGTTTTATTCATCATGTTGAGTTTAAAATTTTCACTTTGTTTATCTGCTTTTACCGTATTTGAACCAAGCAAACAAAAAGATGTCAAAAATGGTATAATACTACTGCACAGTTGCAGAGAATAAATGTTTTTTAAGAAAAGTTTATCCGAAATTACCCCAACCGTTTGGCAACGGTACGTGTGAAATGTCCAAAACTTGGATTCCTGATACTAACTAGCTGGATTCCAAAATGAAAGACAAATGTTGAAATGTCCAAAACCAAACACGTCCAAGCTGATAGCTGAAAGCTTAACAAAAGGTGGACCAACAAATTGCATTAGGCTTTTAAGTTTTTTTGTTGTCAATTAACATGCAGATATTAGAAAGTGTCTATGTATGTGGGCTGACATTATAACTGCAATCAGTCCACAAACTGATAAAGAAACATACTTGTCATGGACCTCCTGAATAAAAAATGCATATACAATATGAGTCAGATTTAGTCAGAATAACAATACTTTCCTTGGCTTCTCATAAGCGGGACCCTATTGCCGCTCAAGTGGGACTCGATATTGGGGACACTGTTTCAAAGATCCTTCGTGATAATTCTTGGAGACTACCATCCTTGAACAGTAGGATTCGTCATGTTCAACCACGTTTAACGGAATGGCTGTCTCACTTTGATTTCCCTGAGGTTCTTTCTACTAAAGAGGATGCTATTCTGTGGGATCAAATTAACGTTAAAAATATCTCTACTTGGCAGATTTGGGACTCCATCTGAATGAGAGGTCAAGCAGCATCATGGTCTCCCCATGTTTGGCATAAGCATCATATCACAAGGTATGCACACCATGAATGGCTCCTTTGTCCAGGAAGGTTACCTACATTTGCAGGTTACAATCGTTTGGGCATCGAGTAAACACTAGTTGTGTCTTGTGTGTGGGCGGTAGCGAGTCCCATGATCACCTCTTTGTGAAATGTTTTTATAGCAGTTTTGTGTTGCAACAACTTGCTATAAAACTGCACATTTGCCTTCAGGGAGCCACCTGGGTCCAACTTCTTCACTAATGGGGTCAGATCACTCGCACGGGTCATAGGGCTTTAGCTTTGCTCTATCTTCAAACATTTGTTTTCCACATTTGGCAAGAGAGAAATTCGAGAGTCCACAATAAAGGTCTTCGGGGACCGGCCTCTCTTATCAAAGGTATCATTCAGGATGTGCAAGCTCGAGTATCTACCTCAGCATGGTTTACTTCTCTGAATTTGAACTTCAACTTCGATTGTATTCATAGTTCCTAGAGTATCCTAGAGGTTTTCTTTTTTAGTCTAGCTTAGCTTGGCCTCTTTTATCTTTCTATCTTCGATAGTGGTCTCTATGCTTTTCTTAGAGCAAGGGTCAACCCCTGTATTTGTTTTGTTGTTAATATATATTTAATTTAGCAAAAAAAAACAATACTTGCCATCTCATTAATGGATTCCCAAAGTAAAAATTATCTCCCTCGAGCAATTCTTGAAAAACGTGTTGAGCCTTGGTTCCTTTTGGCAGAAACTGAGTGAGCAAGTTCCTCTCCTTCTAAGATAGATGAGTTTTCCAGACCTATGGAAAAAATATATCAAACTTTACATGTACAAAATAATGAACAACATCAACTCCTTGTAGTGGTTAGTATAAAAATGTGTTTACATTTTTTAGTATCTTATCTATTATGTCTTCTTAGTCCATATATTAACATCTAAATTTTCAATAAGATTAAAAGTCTTATGCGTGTAACCAGATGAGTGCTTTAATAATTAACATTATTTATTTTATTTTTTATTCATTCTAGTAATTTGAATAAATAATTTGTTTATTAAAATTAGTAAGATTAAAAATATGTGATTAATTTTGACAAATAATACAAATTTAGTTTTTATGAGATCAAATATATCATATTAAATTTCACAATTTGTTCAATTTCAAAATTCGAGAAAAACATTGAAATATTAATGAATTTTTGGTCAATTTTTTCTTAAAATGGGTGATAAATCAAATCACCTCAACACTTAGGTATTTTATGTGTAAAATTATATTTTAAAAACGCTTATTTTCCCACAGATTTACCGTGTGTAAAATTTATCATATTGAGTAACAAAATATATATATATATATTTCGATTAATAAATAATTATATTTATTCAATCTAGTCTTATATACAAACAAATATTGTAAAAATTGAAAGGAGCTAATTGATGAAAGTATCAATTTAGAATTAATATATATTCGAGATTAATTACATTTAATCTCACGACACACCCCATGATTAATTAAAAACACATGTCATGTTTGTTTGGAGAGATTTTAATCGGGAAAAATAATCTCATCATTGTTAATTTTTTAGGATTAAATTATCAAATAATATATTTACTTTGAATTAGTAAGTTAACATTAGATTATAATTTTAAAAACATTTATCCCATATTTTTTTAAGGGATAATGATGAGATTAAACCCTTATCTTTTATATTTTTCAATCTTATATTTGTTTACTAATGAATGGATTATAATTCTTGGGATAATAACTTCTTAAAACCTACTCTAACCAAGTATTAAAGTGGAATATATCTATATTCCTGATCAGATAATTTAAGGAAAGAATTATAATATGAGACTGGGGTCATATTTTAGAACCGTACTTAGAACTTTTAGAACTTCGTATTTTGTATTTCGTAGTTTTTTATTTGTATTAAAATTATGAGATATTTTAACAATTGAATTTAAGTAGATCTAATCAAAATTTAGGGTTCTACAATAACATTTTCGTTATTTGTATTATTAATTAGGGTTTACAAGCACAATTCTCTTTATTATGTAGTATAAATATGCTATTTAGGTCTGAAAAATTAGTTTTATTCTTTATTTTAGGTAGACTTCACCTGTAGAATTTTGCCTTATTTGTAATATTCATTAAAGCATTGCAATAAAATTGCAGATACAAAATGTTGTGTTTGTGTATTATATTCTAAAAATATTTTTAAGGGTACACAATGATGTTAAAAACATGTATATAGGTTTTAATCTCCAGAGTCTGTTTCTAATTTAGGATTCTACAACAAACCCCACCTTATATTTTAATAATTTTTAAGATTTTATTTTGAATGTTAGTCTTAGTTGAGCACCACCCAACTTGATTAATCTCTATCAAGTTTTTATACAATAAGCATGTAATTGGAGAAAATATAATGGATTGTAATCATATCTTATACTTAATAAAATGAAACAAACATCACCATAAGATATGGTTTATTGCTGAGTTTTATGGGGTGACTTGGTACAATTCCTATCAAAAACCTAAAGACATGTAAAAAAAATTCATTTAGTAGGAATAAAATGTCTTAATGAATTTATATTTATGTTGTGCATGATTAGAAACGTTGGCATGGTTGTGTCGAGGTTAGGAAGTTAGTGGCTTGACTTGTGTTTAATTCATAATAATAACATTTTCACTAGTGAATCTTTCATTTCACATATTATAAGATTTTTTAAAAGATTTTGTATCTTTTTTAGATGTTTGTAACTTTAGAACTTATAAATTAAATTTAGACTAAATTGCACTTTGCATCCAGAACTTTGGCTGAATTTCACTTTGATTTAATTACTTTTAACCTTAACAGTTGCATCATAAATTTAGAAAGTGGTGACATTTTGCATCATTTTAGTAGTTTTGACGTTAACTAGCGGTTAACCTTAATGACTAGAAGGGCATTTTTGATAACATTTTTATAGTTCACTTTACATCCTAGAATTTGACTTTGCACCCTAAAATTTGGAATTAGTATTATCAAAACATAATTTTAATTCAAATTATCGTAAAATTTTGTAATTTATATTATCAAAAAATAACTGTATTTCACATAATTTTATTTCAAACTATTAGAAAATTATCGAGTTATAATTTTTTTATGTTCAGGTTAGGAATTTAAAACTGGACCATTATTTAATTTGGTCTACTGTCAAATTTATAAAATTTATGATTCACACGAGATTCACTAAATAATAATTAATTCAGTAACAATATTAAATTATATACTTAATATATTATTATGATTATATTAGTTATTTATTAACAAATATATATTTATTATATCATTATTTTCATTACTTTTCATATTTAAATTAATATATTATTTTAATTTTAATAAATGATTATATATTCCAATAAAGGAAAATTTTTAGGAATTAATCGAATTTTAAAAATTGAATCGGTCGGGTACTTTGCAAAGGATTAATCGGTTGAATCAGGGATTTTTAGAACACTGATTTTAAGTATTGCATATGTACATATTATATATTATTACATAATCTAACGGTTTAAATTAATTTTCAAATATTAGAATATGATTATCTATCTTTATATCCATTACCCTTATATTATTTAGCTAATGTTTATTTACTCTTTTTTTAATATAATATTTTACTTCGACTAATTATTCTTTATTTAAAATAATATCAAAACTTGGTAAAAGACAATTGACTTCATGTCAAAAATGTAAAATGGATGTTTATTTGATGCTTTTCTAAATTTTGGGGTGCAAACTAATTCATTTTAAAATACTAAACCTAGATTTAGTGAAAGTTTTGGGATGCAAAATATAAATTAGTCTTAAATTTTATATGTTCAAAAATTATACCTTTTTGTAAGTTGTTAAATATTGAAATTTAATATAATACTATTAAATAAAATTAAGACTTTATGCTAAAATACCCATTGAAACCAACCCAATTTTTTGATGATTCGAGTTTAATAATATAACTAGTGCGAGACAGATGTCATTTTGTAGAGTTTTTTTTATGTATTATGCAATTATAATGTTCTTAGAGAAACTTCAACAATATATATGGTTCTTAAGTCAAATTTTAAAGAAATGGAGTTAAAATTTCTCTCCAACAAGATTCGTGTCCCGTCTATAACATTAGGAGTTTTGAATGCTACTGAATACCACTCCTCAACTATTATTATATTATATTTTTCTTATCGGTGTATTTAATATAAATGACTTTAATAAATACAAAGATAGATGGAGAGCGAGTATAATGAGAATTGTTGTAGAAATTGTTTGATTTTGGCTTCTAAATAATTAGGAGCTCATTTATTTATATTATTTGTAATGAAAATGCAAGCACCTTGTTCGAGTTACAATGTCTAACGTATATCAAATACAAATTGATTGTTTATCAATGTGTATTATTTTCATACAAGATATTACCAAATTATAAAATGTTTCCAATATAACTCATTTAGCAATATATATATATATATATATATATTCTTGTATGTGTTATATAATTTGTATTTAATAAATAAATATAAATAGAGTAGTCAGTGTACGTTTAAAACGAAGCGATTCAATTTAACCTCGAGAATGTCGTTAGTATGTTTACAAATAAAAAGCTAGAAATTAACTTATATGTTGAATACATAGTTGACCAAAAATTTTGAATTTTATTTAAATAAACTCTATGTATATGTCTATTTTATTACTGAATTCACTACTAACTTACAATTAACTTACTCAATTTAAAAATGTAAAAAATGCATAACTGAAATCAGAATGACTTGCAATCATAATATACAATAATATAAAATTTACATTACTGTTAATATTAAAGTTGATTTTAATGAAAAATATTAGTTTTTGAAATTCAACATATGTATTTATGCGAAAATGTTGGATTTTTTATTTACACTAGTGTTAACAAAGTAAGATTAAGTTATATGTATATATGTGTTAGCATATAAATTATTGTATGTTATATTTCTCAGTAAATTATGATAGTTTCAATTATTTATATGCTAAATATCTGATTTTATGTAGATGTATAATCATTATTAACATCTGAAGAGACAATTGATTGCTTAAATAACATGCATTTATAATTATTCAAAAATTAAAATTATGTAATAAGTAAATTGCCATAATTTATATATGGTAATAATATTATCACTGACAAATAATCCATATCTATTTTTTACGCAACCGAGTATCAATCATGGTTGTAACATAAAGATAGATTATATATTCTTAAGACTTATTATTGATATTCATGATTTTTTTCAAGAACTCGAAGGAAAAATTGTAATTATATCGTTACTTAAATGTTTTTAAGTTTCTTTCATTACGACCCTAATATTTCTTCATATGATAATTTGATAACATTGTATACTATTCTCCTAAAATTAAATATTTTTCAATTCGATAAAGTTTTATAAATATGAATTGAACTAGTTAATTTCTTCAAATTATTGAACAATATATTTTTTTTAAATAATATAAAATGCATTGAATGAAGTGCTACATTATAGTATAGATATAACTTTTATTTGAATAATTCAATATATTAGAATAATTCAAAATATTTGTACAATATTATATTGATCAATGAATATTGCTTATCTAAAAGAATTCTTTTTAAACAGTTAGTTTCTTTAAAGTGAAAAATAAAAAATAAATCGATTTAATATATCTTCTTAATTATAACAACTCTGGTGAGATCTCATATCAAATTTCTAATATTCTTAAAATCGGGACAAATCCCAAAAATAATAATGTGTTACCAGTGAAGTTATTAATTTTAATATAAATAATCAATTCACTTGATTATAAAGGCCTCAAACATATTAGTTTATATTAACATAAGATATTGAAATAATTTAACATTATTAGTAAGATATTCTCACCGAGCTTGTAATTTAAATTTACTAAACGTAGAATGTGACCAAATTTTCGGCCACGTCATGTAGTCAACTTTTGAGTATTTTTTAAACAATGGGCCAAGTTCTGATTTAAAATTTGAAATAAATTAAAATGCATTGACTCATTAAAATTAGAACTTATCTAAATATGTAACATCAATATTGATTATTTATTTATAAGCGATTCTATTTTCAATATTTTTAAAATATATATATATGTACATTTTAATTACTTTTTATAATAAAAATATGTTAAAAATATATGAGATATATTTTTAAACTAAAAAATGATTAATTAATAAGATAATAATCCATTTATGTACTATGCCTAATTTTATATTTGAAATTCAATTCTTTAAAATTAACTGTACAAATATTCAAGTAACTATCATTTTTTTGTGAAATTCAAGTAACTATCTTTAATGTTAAATAAAATATTGATTTAACACACTTACATATTATGGGTATGATAAAAAGCACATGTGATAATATGGTGTAGTGGTATGAGGTTGTATTGGTGAATGAAATATCTCCAGTTTGATTCCCACAAACCACATTTTTATATAAATATTAAAAAGTAAGACTAGTTTAGTCTTTTCAATGAGACTTTTTAGTCTCATGAATATTATCCACTTATTCTTCTATTATATATAGAAGTGATAGATGTAGGAATACTCTTAATCATTACTCTTAATCATTAGATAAGCTTACACAATTTAAAATTAGGCTTGTAGTTAAACATATCTAGGATATTATTGAATTTATTTTGACTTTATGAGATAACTTTTATATTCGGGTAATTATCTAAATGGAATCCAGGATTTTTAAAGTAATAATATCTAGTTTTTGTTGATCTCGACTTACATTGTTATTTATTAAGCGCACTACAAAAAAAAACGGCTAAATACGACCGGCAGGAAAACGGTCGCATTTAGTTAAATACGACCGGACACGGTCGTATTTAACTAAATACGACCGGACACGGTCGTATTTAACTAAATACGACCGTTTTTTGCACCGGTCGCATTCGGTCCCGTCATATTTAGTAACCGGTCGAATTTAGTGCGCTTAATTCGACCGGCGGTGGTTGAATTTGAATTTGCCAATTTTTCACTTAAACTTTGAAAATCCCGCCCAAAAAATTCAAATTTTCGTATAAATTCAAAATTCCCGCAAAAAATACTAAATTCGACCGTATTTACTCATTTATCAAATTCGACCACTTTTGGTTAAAATTTAATTTCGACTGCTTTTGGTAAAAATTCAATTTCGACTGGTTTTGGTCGATTATTATTTTCAACCGGATTCGGACGAATTAAGTTAACAAAATCCCAAAAAAAAAATCCTGTTTCGAGGAACCTCTAATGAATAGCCAAATTAATTTCCTTTAGGCGTACCCCAAGCATCACAAAATAATGAATAAAAATATATAAACTAAACAGATTTAAACATAAAACTGATAATTGGCCTAAAGCCATAATACTAATTACTTAAGTACAATTAGTTCATTCAGTGCTAGAAAAGTTCAAACCAGTACATGCCCCATTAAGTACTTTAACAAAAGAGGTAGTTTAACAAAAGAGGGAGGGAATATACTAAATCCCAACTGGTTCATTAGTTCACAAAAATTGAGCAAGATTACCAGGCTAATATACGGCCTATATCAACGGATAGTTGTGTGCCTCGTGGTCTTCATCTTCATTGTTGCCGCTGTTTTCCACAACCTGATCAGCAGGAACAGATCCCTGCAGAAACATATCAGACTTTTAATAACTAGAACTTGAACACATTATAGCAAGATTTCATCGTTCATCAGGACCACCTTCATAGCTCCATCATTATAGCAAGATTTTATCTAACAGTTCAATCTTTCTCTGTGAGATTGCATTTACGATATTTCTAAGAGTTCAACATATAAGCTGTAACATGAAAATCAAGAATATCAAACCATGTATATTAGTGTATCTCCTAATCTCGATAGATGCATATATACATAATCTATACACAATAAACATCGTAAAACATAATAATTGTGCAGCTAGCATTATGATCACCACAGCTTTAGGTAGTGATGATAAAATTATAAAAAGAAAAAAAGATCATTTGTTGAAATGCATCCCTAAACATCTATTGGGATGCGGAATGGTAACAGTAATTAGCCATCTGTAACTAATATGTAACTGAAACATTTTCCCTGGATCAAAAAAAAGATTGGTTAATGTCTGATGATAGCAGATAGTAACTAGTTAAATCCAAGACTCTCAGCGCTGGTTCCTCTATTGGTCATGTCCACTGGTCATGTATGCAAGCAACCTATAGCTGGAACTCTAATTAGAATGCAATTTAAACATGCAGTTATACTCAAATAACAACAATTCAACCCAAATTTAATTAGTCAACATCAAATTACTCATTTTGTTGGAGTATGACTCATCAGATGGCTCAAATAATTCCAGTCTAAAGTGCATGCATAATAGGTAAATATCCTAAAATGTTAGGCAAGTGAAGAACTGATCAAGTATCACAGATGTCTAAATTTTCTTGTATCGGGAGTTCTTTAAATCTCCAGAAGCAGGTTTTGCAGCCAGAAAATCCCTACACGTCTTGATCAATATTACTTTTATATATAGGTAATCAGCTGTAAATATAGTTCCACCAACTAGGTCCCTATTCATTTCTGGTACAACACTTCTTATATATATATTTAATTATGTGTCAAAACAACATATAATATTATGTAACTAATTTCTATAATTTTCTACTTGTTGACTTGGTGTTCATATATTTAGAGAGAGAAGGACATTTTAAAAGGCTTATTAAAGCTAGCTGAGCATAGCAGAAATAAGATTTACTTACAATAAAATTCAGGAAATTTATCCCTTAATCCTACTTTTTCTGCACTTATTTTATTTACCCCAGTAGATACTTTGTTCACCTTTTGCGCACTTACCATCTGACTACCTTTATGTTTAATGAAATCCAAATTTATGAAAGAAGCTATAAAAGCTGTAAAAGAATGGTATGTTACCTCTATAATTATCTTGTCATTCTTCTCCAAAATCGGACCAAGCAAAGCAGTTGCTGCCCTTACGTAATGATTGTGCAGTGGTTCTTGACTCGGGTTCGGAAGAGCAGCATAAGCTAATTTACGTACCTCGTCGTCCAGAACAGTTTGCTTCACCTCACGCGTGGGTAAAGAACGAACCATCTCCCACACCGCATCTAAGATCTCTGACATCATCTTGTATATCTCATCTGGAACATCAACTGCAGATTGATGTTTCACCACCTTGCGTTTCTTTATCACTTGCGCCGCATCCCTTGCGCCCAGAAGCTCAGCCAAACTGTCTTGTGGATGAAGGCTGATCCTCCCTTTCCTTGGGGATCTTGCCGTGGCCAACACAATAACCTCTTTTTTTGATGAAATTCCTTTAGGCTACGAGGGGATGTCGGTTCTTCAAGAAGCTCGAAATCAGGTGCCAATTCAAGTCGCACCTTCTTTATTTTTTCCTACAAAAATTAAAAACAAGAAATCCATCTTATCTAATAAATAAATAAAGCAATAATTGAAACTATACACGTCAGTTCACACACACACACCCATAAACAAATCCATCTTAATGAGGCAGATTATCATAAATCCAATATGAGACAGATTAACACGTGTCTCCCAATATGAAATCTTGAATTCCTCTGTACATTATACATTCAAAAGAACAGACTAGCTAGAATTACAATTAATTTACACCATTGGCTGATAACAATAATTAGTCACTAATATCAGTTAAGGATTACAAGGTGGATACTGCAAGTAGCATGTATTGTTTGATATTTTTCCAGCAACAATAGATGCTATAATGATATATTTAAAACTTATTTTTCATCTTTCTCAGGCCTTAAGGAATATCTTTAATTTATGGAATTAGTTACTGAACTGTCATAATTTCTTTGTTTCAACAATTTGTATAAGCCTCTAACTTCCTTCTTGAATATGTCATCCTTTCTAAAAGTTTAGACAATTATAAGGCTATGTTTGTTTGCAAAGATTATAAGATCTCCAGATTCCAAAATATCTATATATAGCTTATACTTTTTTATTTATACTTCAGGCCTTATCATAATCATGTCCTCTATTTATTTTTAATTACTTTCTAGTTCATTTTGGTTAAGTATTTTATAACCACAATCTCCCAGGATTTAATAATATGGTTGAAATAGTATAAAAAGTGTTCTCCATGAGATTATATAAGGGAGATATATAGTAGAATGTTGGAGTGATTAAGCAAATCATCTGGGAATTATTGACTGTGAGAACAACAGTCTAAAAGAATGAGTACAATACCCATACCTGCAGATCTTGCACAGCTGGTTGAGTGGGATCATACACCATACCCATGAATTCATCTTCGGAGATAGGCAACTCTCCTCTAGCCTCTCTTTCTTCATTTATTTCCTATCAAATGAAAATAATTCATGATATAGTTATGAGGCAATAGAAAATGAAAATGCAAATTATTTAATCTATTTACAAGAGAGAATCCTACCTGACGTCTCTGCTCAAATGATTTGGCCCCGCTGCGGGAAACAAACTCTACCTTACTTCGGGCAATCTGGGAATTAGTGGACCATTTTTTAAAAACTTCATCGTCCCAATAATCGCACATAGAATTCCATGTGCGCTGGGAGTAGTAGTATGGCTTCAATCCGTCATCCCTAATGTTGAAATCCTTCTCAGTATATCCACATTCCAATAGCTGCTTCACTTTGTCCACGAGTCGGCTTCTCTCAGCACCAAGATAAGACTTCCAATTCCTATGCAGATACGCCCTCACAACTTGGTCCCCGTCTTCATCATCATAAGGAAAGGGATAAGCATAATACTCATGTCAAACCAAATGGAACAGTATTAATTCAAAAAACAAACAGAACCGTAAATTTTAGATGTATTGCATAGTGTTAGATGAAAGGAAAAAGAATAAAACGTGTAAATTGCATTATATTATGTGAAAGGAAAAAGTGAAGGTGTTTACTTACTTTAAAGTTCTTGATACATGAGTTGTAAAAAGCTTCGCGTGTAGCTCCCTTTATCCAGATAGTATCTTCATCAAATTTCATGCGAACAATGTGCCCTAAAGTTTTCTTCGGTGTATTTTCCAAGAAGCTGAAACAAATAACAAAAATAAATTTATTGCCTGGCTAATTTTAGCATTTTGATATAAACTGCCTGGCTAGTGGATTCTAGAGTAAGTAGTTTATATACACATATATAATTATTTTACAGGAGGCAAAGGGTTATAAAATAAATTAAACTTTTTAAAAGTCAGTCAAGCAGGATAAATTAAACTAGTATACATGTATCAAAATAATGTCTCCCATAAGATCCTTAATTTGTAATCTTATTATAAATGCAAACAGACTGCAGTTGCAGGGGATTAAAAATACCCTATCACTTCTGTCATCAACTAAGTTGGATAAGTACCGAATGTTAATTCTTAAGTGTACACATAGGAGTGAGGGGTGAGGCAAAAATTGTTCGAAAGTCTAATAATGATAAGTAACTGAATTTATTATTACACGGGTTATTATGCTAGTTACTACAAAATAGGAAAACAGTCATTGTTATTTAATCAGAATCTTTCCTAAACAAGGAAATCAACAACTATTCTATTCTCGCAGATTCCTTTAATAAAAAAATCCAGCTGATTTGATTATGTTTGTGTGATACTATATCTCTTGCATACATATAACAAGGATACATATAACCTAAAGATTCATAATAGCAGCCAGACAAAGCCCAGTTTTCACCTTTCACCCAAATAAAACGGACATAAATTTTTTAAATTTTCACTTATAACTTAAAGTTTATACTACAACAAGTCATTTTATAATTTTATACCAGCAGTGTTCTGAAATTTATACAAGCAGTGTTTTGAAATTAAAGTAAACTGTCTCTTTTTTTTCTCCTGAAATTTATACCAGCAGTGTTCTGAAATTGTGAGTATTTTCCTCACATTTGGCACTACTGTTGCTGCTGCTGCAACATAGCTACCTGCTTCTCTTGTTCTATTATCTTGTTAGCATAAAACTCTCTTAACAGTTTAGGTGGCCGTAAAAAGTGCTTTCTCACTGAAAGCAGCACCAACAACCTTACCCTTATTTTTTTCTTAACATCTCATCTCGTATACAATTTATCTAAAAAAACAAAAAAAGGGAAGACTCGAACAGAACATTACCGTAAAATCATTAGGATAACGTTTATATTAGGATTTGGTACACTTGGAACTTAAATTTTAGAAAAATTTAAGTTTGCATAATATCTCTTACCCTTTCTCGTTAAGAAGAAAATGAACCGTTGGCCTTGCATCTCGTGCCGGTTTCCTCGAGTAGTCCCCTTCAGAGCAGTTTCGCCTTTTCCTCTCAAATACAATCTTGCGGCTGCTTTGACCACCCTCGTTAGTCCCTTCCACAAAACTTTCTTCATCACACTCCTTTTCTTTACCCTTCCATGATTTTGGATCAGCCCAAACCACCTGCAAAGTAAACAGTAATTAAAACTATTAAAATTAAGCTATCATCTGACTCAGATTAGTTCAAGATACATAGCTCGGAAACTTATACAAAATCTGTATGGCAATCTTCTTACCATGGCTTAGACTAAAACCACCAAAGTGATATTAACATAAACATCTAAATGTTAATAACAAAATTAAGATCACATAAACCCCTAATTTTACAATAAATATCAAACAAACCCTAGAAAATAAAATTAAAAATCAGTAAAAAATCAAAACCCTTAAAATATAGAAAAGCCCTAAATACAAAACCCCCAAATTAGGGTTTATACAGAGACAAAGTCAAAGACAGAGAAGCAAATTAAGGTTTATATAGAGGAAAAGTTTCATCAGTTTCATAACACAAACTCGAGCCCTCTTGAGCCATGGAGGGAGAGGGGGGGGGGAGAGAGAGGGCAGGAGGGAGGGAGGGAGATGGTCAAACCTGTGAACGTATTATCTCTTTGATAAACAAACTCGAGCCCTCTTGAGCCATAGATTTGGATTCCCAGTTTCAGCAAGTTCAAGTTGAGAGAACCCCTATTTTATCTAATAAGGCGGCGATGGAAAAAGTAAAACTGAGATGAATCTATTTATATATCAAACATTTAATTGACGGACACCGGTCGAAATTAGCCGTCACACAAATTTGACTAGTTACGGTCGAATTTACATGTACCATTATATTTTGGCTCCCCTGCCCTTCTGTATAAATCCCCTGTTTTAGTTTAACACATCCCCTGTTTTAGTTCAACATAGCAAAAAATATATAAATAAATCTAACATATATTTAAATCTAACATAAATAAATCTAACATATATTTAAATAAACTCAAATTAAATCAGTTAAACTAATAGAAATATTTTTCGTACATATTTCATAAAAAGTGTCAAATTACACTAAATCATCGTTATCACTTAATTCATCATTTTCGTTCTCATTGGAGTCTTCGTCTTCGTCTTCTTCATATTTTTTATTTTCTTCTTCCCCATTGTCATCCATTGAATAGTCATTTTCAAACATCCTCAAGTCAATAAAAAAATTTGAGGGATCACGAACAATAACTCTTTCGACGTGTGATGATGAAGCATTTGACACTTCATTTTGTAGAGCATCATCATCAATTTTGTTCCTTTCTTGAGTTGACACACTTTCATCAACTAGTCGTCTCTTCGTTGTTAGAACCGTGTACCATGATGATTTCGCATTCAAAATATTCAGTGCGTAGTATACTTGATGGGCTTGACTAGCCAACACAAAAACATCTTCGGCATTTAGTTTTGATTTCACATCCACAGTTGTCATCCGATGTTTATCAACTTTGACATGTTTTGTATGATCAAACCAATGACATTTGAAGACCATCACTTTATGTCCATTATGATATAAGAGTTTGAAAATTTCTTCTATTCTTCCGTAATAGTTTCCATAACTTTCTTTATAAGAAGTCCCTACAATTATAAATGTATTAAATTTAAGAACAAATGGAAATGAAAAGGTACAACTAGGATATTAAGAAAAAAATAAATTTCTCACCTATCACAATCACACCGGAATTTGGTGAAGTGAGCTCATTTGCGTTTACGCAATCAAATTTGTAACCGTTGCACTTGCATGCTTTATAAGACTCCACTTTATTCAATGGACCTCTTATTAGGTCTATGAATTTTTCCTTGAGCTTCTCATCATCTTTGACCTAAAATAATATGTGAGAAAATTAATGTATCCAAAATTTGTAAATATGTGTGCATTTATAAAATGAAATGCATACCCTTCTTTCGAACCAAGCTCTAAATTGTTCTTTTTGAAAATTTTCCTTTTCCGCATCATTAAAATGTGGGTATTGTCGTTCTACCAACTTTTGGAATCCACTATATATATTCAAATTAAACCAATCAAAACTTATATTGTAAACTAAATTAAATTGGAAAAGTAATACTAAAAATATCTTACCGCAAGTACTTTGTAACCTCCGGTGAATTAATAAGAACATAGTATGCCACTAGTTCATATTCATCACCACTCAACATTTTATCTTTAGTTCGTAGACTAGGATGTGTTGGATATGTGTACACTTCTAACAAATTGTCATCATGAAACATTCGAGGGGCCTCGTTTCTTCTTAATTTATTACGCATCATTCTATTTTTGGAATCAAAATATAACGTGCAAAAGTGTACACATTCCTCCTCAATATAGCGTTGTGCCATCGAACCCTCCGCTCGAGCTTTGTTTCCCACTTTTAATTTTAAGTTGTGCAAATATCTTTCAATGAAATACATCCAACGCCCATTAGCTGGCCCACCCAACTTACACTCGGTTGCTAAATATAATGGCAAATGCTCCATAGGATCAAAAAAACCAGGAGTGAAATACATCTGGAAGTTTTAATGACTCAATCCACTTGAACAACTTATGAACTTGTTCCTTTGAAAGTGTGTATGGTGCATGGGGTTCAGTGCCATCACCTCGAATCCACAACTCACGGTGTACACGTAATTCTTGACAATCTTTTCTTGATTTTGTGTTATCTTTGGTCTTCTTTCCATCACCAAGAATTGTATAAAAAATATTGTCAAATACATTCTTTTCTGTGTGCATAATGTCAATATTGTGACGAAGGCTAAGTGTCTCCCAATATGGAAGCTCAAAAAATGGAGAAAAATGTGTCCAATTATGTGTCACTCCATAATCTCTTGGTTTTTTCTTATGTGACTTTCTTGGAGGGGGGAACTGTATCTGCTCACACATCACCTTGGCCTTGCCCCCTGAATGTCTAGCATAAACTGATCGTGTCTCTACACTTCCAAATTTAGTACTCCTTCGTAGGGGATCGTCTGACTCCAAAAAATATCGAGCAGTGCCATAAAAACTTATTTTGCCACCATGTTTGAGTTGTTTACCTTTTACTTCTCCCATGCAAACTGGACATGATAATTTACCTTTGGTGGACCACCCGCTAAGCATGGCAAGTCCAGGAAAGTCACTAATCGTCCATAACAGTGCTGCCTTCATGATAAAATTTGTGCATGAGAACATGTCATATGTTTCAACCCCGGTATGCCACAACACTTTCAATTCATCAATCAAAGGTCTAAGATAAACATGTAAGTCTTTTGTCGGATTTGTCGGTCCGGGGATAAGAAGAGGCATGAACATATATGGAGCCTTTGTACACATAGAGGGAGGCAGGTTGTAAACAACAACCACCACAGGCCATACTGTATACTCCTTCGCGTGCTTATCGCGAAAGGGGTCAAATCCATCTGTAGAGAGCCCGAGTCTTACATTTCGAATCTCTTTTGAAAATATTTGAAATCTTCGATCAAATTGTTTCCATTCATCTCCATCCGTTGGGTGACTTAGTTCACCTTCAACTGCAATTCTATCATGGTGCCATCTCATAGCTTTTGCAGTAGTCTTGGCCATGAATAGACGCTGCAATCTCATGGTAATAGGAAAGTAACGCAAGATTTTTCGTGGAATCTTCTGTTTTTTAGGATCTTTCTGCTTCTGGTATCTGTCTCTATTGCATATATCACACTTTGTCTTACCACTATGTTCCTTGTAAAATAACATGCAATCATTCTCGCAAGCATCAATTTTTTTATACTCCATATGCAATCCTTTAATCATCTTTCGCATGTTGTAGTACTTTTCGGGCAATTTATGATCATCTGGTAATACCAATCCAATGAGATGGAGCAAGTCATCAAAGCCATTATTACTGCAATTATGCTTATTTTTCCACTCAAGCAACTTCATTGAGAACTCCAATGTTGTAAAATTGGAATTATTTGGATAAATTGGTTCAGAAGCAGTATCCACCATCGTGTAAAATTTTTTTGCCATTTAATTTGGTTCTTCCTCAAAACCCTCGCAATCATCAAAATCATCCTCATCATGTGCATCATACATATCAACGTCTCTATATCCAGAACTCGTTCCAACCTCGACTTGTGATATATTTTTCTCTCCATGACAATCCCATGGAGTATACCATTGCATGATACCATGTCGATATAAATCATTTTTCATGGTACTAGGCTTCTTAAAGTACTTATTTCCACAATCTCGACACGGACATTTTATAAGACCGTTATCTTCTTTTTCGCTATGTTCTATAGCAAATTCAATGAATCTATCCACACCGGCTTTATATTCTTCCGTTAAATAATTTGCTTCATTAAACCGGTTACGACCAATCCAACTACGATCGGATGCCATCTACAAATGCGCACATACATGTAATTATTAACCACTAACAATATGAACATTTTACACTATTTATCATCCTATTGAAAAAATTAGTAAACAACAATTAATATTTATCAACAAATCCAAATTATATGTATAAAAGTTATGCAATTATATCAAAGGAAGGATACAAACATAAAAATAAATGAAAATAGATAATTATACTTACTTGATGATTAAGGATGATCACATGAGTGCATAATGGGTGGAAAAGGGGAGGAGATGGGGGAGAGGGGATAGTTGCGGCTGTTAGAAAGGAGGACAGTAGGGTTGCCAAAAGGAGCTACTAAATTCAACCGAATTTAGAAGAAAATAGGAAGCGGCTAAATACAACCGAATACGGTCGTATTTATTTTTCTACACCAGACGGTCATATTTAGTTTTCCACCACAAACGGTCGTATTTAAATTTCTACCACAGACGGTTGTATTTAATTTTCTACACCAGGCGGTCGTATTTATAACTGCTGACGTACGTCAATGACGTGGCTTTAAAACCAACTGCTTTCGGTTAAATTTAGGAGCATGTGTTTTACAAAAACCCGGGAAAATTCAGCCTATTTTGGCGCCGAAAATTGGAAAGTGCGGGAAATACTAAATTCAACTGAAATCAGTTGTATTTAGGAGTGCCCAATAATTTAACAGGCGGGAAAATTCCCTCTATTTTTTTGGCAAGGGTAAATTCAACCAACATTCGGTCGAATTTACGAGCACGGCTAAATTTAACTACCAGCGGTCGAATTTATGGCTAAATACGACCGCGCTAAATACCACCGGTGTTTTATACGACCGTTTTCGGTTGTATTTAGCCGCACCCTTAATTTCAACTAAAATCGGTTGAATTTGACTTCGGTCGTATTTACGCGGTTGTATTTAGCCTTGTTTTCTTGTAGTGAGGTGAGCTGATATTAATCCGAAATATGTGGTCTATTTAAGGCCTATACCATTTTGGCCTTACCTTGTATGAGCCGATTGAAATAAGAAGTACAAGAGATAAAAGATATATAATAAATAAGTCCATATATTTTGGATTCATTGTCAGGGCTCTTATGCAAACTAGATTCGTTCCCGGACATATATCTATTTATTTAGTGACATATTTTTAAGTAAAGTGACCCCAAATGGAACAACCCAATAAAATATCATATTTATCACTAATAAACTCTAAACGCAATTGATTTTCTCTCAAGCGCTAAATTGTATTCGATTTCTATGAAACTCGTTTATATAATGGACAAAAAGTAAGCATGCGAGACTGAGAGAGTGCTAGAGAGACGAATGGAGAGAAATGACGAGAGAGAAAGGTGTTAACTGCAAGTTAGGGTTCATCAATCCCCAATCTTTAGAAAACATAGACATAGATGAATGAGCTTCATCTATGTGTAAGTATGGGCTAGTCGACCACGTAAAAACAATGTTTTAATTAATAAGTATTCCAAACATGTTTTTTTAATCTTATTTTATTCCATAAATTGTAAATAGTATCAAAATTTTGATTAAAATAAGATCAATTTATAATAACATTTGACTTATTATATTAAAAATTGGAATAATAACCCATCGCACATGCCAATTTATAGAATTTTTTGTGTTAATAAGTCATTTTTGGTTTTACATTTATTGCTAAAATCATGTAATATCTCAAGTATACTTATCCGGGGTATTAATGCATATGATTTGCAGGTAAAACCTTACTAATCTTTATAACATTCCTGATTTAACTCACTAAATGAATGATATGTTTTATTGTATACACAAACTTAAATTAACACATATAATTAATTGAATAATTAGTATGTTCACAAGAAAACATGTTTAAATAAAATTAGATATAATTATAAAAAGTAGTACTTTTGGTAATTTCTCAAAATTTAAATAAAATTTGAATAAATTTAAAAAAATTTATTGAATGGATACAAAATAATTAATAGAATATAATCAAAACTATGAAAACAGGATTCAATCACTATGTAAACCTTTGATGAGTGCATGTCATATATTTAAACGATCCAAATATACATGTGTTGAATTATTAATATTGATGAAAAAATATAAAACATAAAGGAATTTTAAATATTATATTTCTATTATTAAAAATAATTTAAATTTGATCATGTTTTACTAGATGTTATTGATACTATAAATGTAACAAGATTTAATCGAATTTAACTTAAATTCAACTATAATTACTTGAATTTATGAACTATACCAAAAACAGTTAAATTTATAAATTCAACCCGAAGCGGTTGAATTTATAACTTCAACCCGAAGCGGTTAAATTTATATATATTCAACCGGTTTCCCGTCGAATTTGTACTTAATGTCATTTTAGCGATCTGCGTGAAGAAGATCCAATGCTTCAAATTTAGTACCCAAAATAACAATCTAATGGTCCAGATTCATCACAACATAACCTCAACATAATCTTTTCATATATATTCACATAGATAACAACTAACACCCATTTTTTTCATTTTGTCTTTTACATTCTTACTCTCCCTCATTCTTCCACACATCAATACATATATAATTATCATCACTTTCTTCCTCATCTTCTTTAGGAATTTCATTCCATACAGTAGCAAAAGCATTGTACACATTACTAGTCAATGAATTAGCGAAAGCATTATGCATAGTACTAGTAGACAAATTTGTGAAAATATCATATATGTTAGAAAAATCACTAGAAGTAGTATATGTGTTAAAAGAATTATTGAAAACATCGTTACAAGACTAATCAAATTGATTATCAGAGTTGGAATACTGACCAAATGGATCATACTACAAAGAATGTAGATGATTAAATCATTCTATTATATTTCGAGGTGCCCGTGCAGTACCATCACTCCTACGGAAGTCTTGAATGTAAGATATTATACTTGAACGTTTGTATGGAGCCATATATCCTCTTTTGTGTGGATAACCTGCATATACAAGGTAAAATTTATGCCCAGTTGGACGTGGAAACTTAGGTTCTGCTATAGATTTAGCCTCTGTGGAAACTTAGGTTCTGCTATAGATTTAGCCTCTGTTAAAATACGACTATCGTGTACGCCGCCTTCCCATCCTGCCCAGGCAAAAGTAAAACACATGATAAAATCACACAATGTGAGAATATTTTGTGTTGTATATCCTTCACGGCCAAAATAACGTGTACGGTCTAATTCATATATCCGACATTTGATATGTGTGCCATTAATAGCTCTATTAGAATTCTACATTTATAATTAAAAATAATTAAAACTAATAATTTTACATATATAAATAATATTGTACATGTACTTACGAACTTACTTTGAAATGTGGATAATATTGACGGTGTTGAGGTTTATAGTATCGAGCTCCAGTATTATAATTTGATGGAGGAATTATAATATTTTTCACCGTTCTACATAATGCTTCTAAAATATAATAAAAATGTCGATTAATTGTCTCACCTGAGTGATTAAACATTTCTTGCATCAAACAATTTTATGTCCCATGAGCAACTAACATTAGTAATACACCAACTTCCTCGTATGCAGTCATTCCACGCGTTGGTACCAATCCATACCTTTGGACTAAATTGTGAAACATAAATTTAAATACAAACTTAGTCATACGAAAATCTTGATAACACCGAATTTCGTTACCATATAATTTGTTTCCTGTGCGAATTGATATACGACACGGTTCTTTGTATACAAACGTGTTATAGTAATAGACCAAAGTATATGCAACAGTAGTACATACAGCTTGCCAGTCGTGTTAATTATCTTCACTTTCTTCCTCATCTTCTTCAGGAATTTCATTCCATACAGTAGCAAAAGCATTATAAATATTACTAGTCGATGAATTAGCGAAAGCATTATACACACTACTAGTAGACAAATTTGTGAAAGCATCATATATGTTAGAAACATCACTAGAAGTAGTATATGTGTTAAAAGAATTATCGATAACATTGTTAGAAGACTGATCAAATTGATTATCAGAGTTAGAATATTGGCCAAATTGATCATAGTACGACTGTCCACGTTGAAAATATGTAGCATCTTCACCACTGCTATCTTACAAAGCCTGGCTACATTATTCAAAAGGATTAAAATTCTCAAATGAATTTTGATTAAAATCCATGCAATTGATGAATGCCATGTAACCTTTCTATCTTTTAGTTTCAATGATAATTGTGATATGAATTTAGAGTGTACCAACTAGATGCACTTGGATATGGTATATATACATAAATAATACTAGCTCTATGTGATTCATCTTATAATTTAGTACAGTAATTGGAATACAACTAGTATATACAGATACAAATATTGCACTATTGCATTAACTGTACACATGTGCAACTGAAATTTAAAATCAACAATTCATTTCACACCATAAAAAACAAATACATGATTTTAAAGTTGATGTTAGGATAACAGTAGTGTATGGAAATCTCATCCTTTCACCACTCATCTCACACAAACCAATACAAAATAAAAGGGTACTTTTTCCCTTGCCAAGGAGATACCATCTAGAAAAGAAGTACAAGTCAGTACCGCACTTGACCTGTTCTATTGAGTCAAGGAGATCAACAACCTCTAGTAAATTTGCATTTACGTTAGCAGCATTTGTTTGGGTACTCCTACAGGACATCACAGCTACCAAGTCATCAATGATGGTGTCATCACTATCGCCACTGCCTTCTTTTCCATTATCATCACCAAGCACCTCTTTGAAGTCCTCTCCCACTCCAAGATTCACTACAAAATATGTATAGGCAGCTTTTGTTCATTCATCGGTTGCAACAATGTCACCAAAGAGTGTGTCGTAGTACTGCATGTAGAGAGAAAGATCTTTATTTCTTTACTTCCCAAAATTTGGATTCTCCTGGTGCAGCAAAGTAAAAAGAGTATATTCATTATAATTTGTCAGTTTAGTTTCAATATCAGTAGCAAATATGCTAATTTTTCAACCCGATGATTATATCCACTACATTGACAATATGCTAATTTGTTTTTTAACACCAATTGGATACAATGCTTTTTAAAATAATTCAAAATTCAAAGCATTATATTGGATTAATATTGGATTAATCAAACGGCAATGTGAACTTGCATTGAGGAAATATGTATTCCAGCAGAACTCAGCAAGAGTAAAAATGAAAAAGCACATATCGGGCACATTAAAAATTGACGAAATAATCAGAAAAACACAGTTGAACCTATTATGAAGAAAGATAAATTATAATAGAAGGAAAGAAAAATTAGAATTGAGCAGCAACGCCGCCACCTACGAAATTTTAAAGTAAATGCATGAGATTTTCATTCATTAAAATTAAAGGATGATTAAATTATTGTCCACTGGCTAGTTTCTATCAGGCTGAAGTGGTAATAAAAAACTTGTAGTTGTTTAGTTAAATCATTAAAATCAAGCTAAAGAAGGGACGACCAACAGGCCCCGAGACATTTCCTGCTATCAAAACATCCATTAACATTTTTAATTTCAATTTCAACAATTTGTACAACGCAAGTAGCCAGCCAAGTACAATTACCAGACCTTCTCATACACACATAGGAGCAAAACAAACACCATAAAAGAAGGCTTTAAGGAAAGAAAAATATATTGTATTGATCGTTGACTGTTGGCAAGGTGCATAGACACTGTTTTTTGAGTGATCGTTAGTTGAATGTATACATTTATTGGGAAAGACAGTTTAGAATGATTCGAAGCTGAAATATTTACAGTCTGACCAATAAAGTTGGAGAGTTGAAGGTTAAACTCAGGGTACCAATACAAACTATGAATTCAAGTGTTTATACTGATCATAGGTAAATACAGTGATTACATCAATAAATTCATTTTTTCTAGAGATCAGATATACATCAAGTAAGAGATATATATTTAAACGATAAAATGCTACAAATTAACAACTATTTCAGACATCATAAACATTTTATTTAATCGAAAAAAGTAATAAATTCAATCAAATAACAATCTTAAAAACATACAGCCAGTATTGACAATTATTATGAGGATTTTACTAGTATTTTTGCTGCCCACCATGATGCAGATGCTTCAATTGTCTTCGTATTCTCGTTCTAACCAATCCACCCTCCCCAAATTTAATCATCCTGAATAACTGGTAATCAGCTTTCATTGCATCCCAGCGATTCTAGAATTGTTTAATAGTGTATTATACCCTAGTTTATTCAAAGTTCATTTTACCTTGTTACCCTTTACGACCTTAAAATAACATAACTGATAGAAGATGGCATGTAACTCGTTGGTCCACTTAGCGGATCCGGATCCAGAAGACGCTTCCGCCTCGATCTCGTCCATCGGTAAACAATTGATGAAAAGTACAGGTGAGCAATCGATAATATCGAGTTTCAGTAGAATAGAGACGAAAGAAAGAGATGATAAAAGAAAGAGGTTGCTAGGGTTAGTGGAGAATGAGATATGAGAGAAACGGATATGAGCTTCCTACATTATCTTGAAACGTGGGCTGAAAACGGGATTGTATTATTGAACTCACTTTCAGAATTTCATCATTGTTTAGGTTGAATGGTAAATCTCATTTGTTTGCCAAATAGTACGACCAAAATAATATTAGGCTTTTGGCCTATATATGACAAAAATATGGGGTGCCAGCATAGAGTAATCTAGATTATGGCCTGACAACCATAAAGCTATACATATACTAATTTCGGTCAAAAGCTTGGTTTAAAATTTAGAGAAAAAATGATCACATGGCTTACTTAAATTTTTAAAGCATCATTAGGGTAAAAATTTATAAATGAAGAACCATTTGCATGATAAAATATAACCAGTGTTCTAAAACTCGGGAGTACTCGGACGAATACGCGTGGAGTACTCAGACTCAAACCTATTTTTGACATGGTCTTGGTATACTCGGTCATAACTCTGTTTTTACTTGACTCGGGTCCAACTCGGGCAAAACCCAAATTACTCGGGAAAAACTCAGATTACTCGGAAAAACTCAGATTACTCGGAAAAATTTAAAAAAATGAGTAATGTTCCTAAAAAACAATCCGTAAGTGGGTACTACTTTCTAATTAAAAATGTAAAACTTTTAATTATTTGTATTTTTAAAATTATTGTAAAAGGCTAGGAAAAAAATTATAATGCACACCATTTATAAAATATAACAAGTTAAATTAATACTAAATTAAAAGTTACGGGACATTTAAATTTTTTGAGATTTATATCGAGTACTATTTCAAGATACTTAAAAATATAATTAATTATCTTATATATCATTTATTTATAAAATATTTTACGTTAAATAAATATTAAAATTTATAATTAATACTTTACTTTTTCCGAGTTTTTAACCGAGTACTCTTTTTGTGTACTCCCAAGCTACTCCAAGTACTCGTCATTATAATTATGGACAATTCACTGCCGACCATGTTGTTTCCAAGCCCTTGAAAAGTTGTACATTAGCTCGTCATATTTCCCTTGTCAAGGAGATACCGTCTGGCAAAGAAATACAAGTCAGTACCGTACTTGACATGTTTCATGGCGCCAAGGAGATCAACAACCTCTAGTAAATTCGCATTTGCGTTAACAGCAGTTGTTTGGGAATTCATATCGGACATCATAGCTACCCGGTCATTAAGCCCCTCCCTTACACACTGGGCTCCAAATGTTTTTCGTTTAAAACCACTACTCCTACCAGATTCCAGCAAACCTGGTGGAAATAAATTAGGTGATGGTTCAATGATGTTGTTATCACAATCGCCACTGCCTTCTTTTCCATCATCATCACCAAGCACCTGTGTGAAGTCCTCTCCCACTTCAAGATTCACTGCAGAATATGTATTCACAACTTTTGTTCGTTCACCGGTTGCAACAATGTCACCAAAGAGTGTGTTGTAGTACTGCATGTAGAGAGAAAGATCTTTGTTTCTGTACTTCCGAAAATTTGGATTCTCCTGGTGTAGCAAAGTAAAAAGAGTATATTCATTCTAATTTGTCAGTTTAGTTTCTAAATCAGTAGAAAATATGCTAATTTCTCAACTCAATGATTATAACCACTACGTTGACAATATGCTAATTTGTTTTTTAACACCAATTGGATACAATTGCTTTTTAAAATAATTCAAAATTCAAAGCATTACATTAGATTAATCCAATGACAATGTGAACCTGCATCAAGGCAATATTTATTCGAGCAGAACTCACCAAGAGTAAAAATCAAAATGCATATATCGGGCATATAATCAGAAAAACACAATTCAACCTATTATGAAGAAAGAAAAATTATAATAGAAGGAAAGAAAAATTAGCATTGAGCAGCAACGTCGCCACATATGAAATTTTAAAGTGAATGCATGAGATTTTCATTCACTAAAATTAAAGGTTGATTAAATTATTTTCCATTGGCTAGTTTCTACCAGGATGAAGTGGTAATAGAAAACTTGTAGTTGTTCAGAAAGTCTCAACATATGCTCAACTAAAGCTTTAACGGATGATTCACATAGTCTCAATGGTTGATCAACTAAAGTTTCAACGGATGATCAACCACAGTTTCAGCGGATGATTCAATGAAGCTTCAACGGATGTTCAAATTCAAAAGAGCAGTTAATAGTGACTTGACAGTCACATGCGTTGATTGTATGAAAATGGAATGTGGCACCCTATTTGCAGGGTTTAGAGAACAATGAAGATATTCAAAGATGCTGGATAGAGAAATGAAAGGGCATGAAATTAGATTAGAAACATTTTGTCTTATTAGTTTGTCTTTTTATCATGTAACTTGGTGATATATAAGCCAAGTGTAGTAAGTAGAACTTTAAGAAATCTATTCAAGTTAGTAAGAAAATACCAAAGAAATATAGAAGGCAAAATCCGTAAAGAATTTCTCTATTCTTGTAGTTCAACATTGTAACACAGATTTCTCTACTTAATATATATATCTGGTGGAAAAGTTCAATCCACCAGAAAGTTTTTAAATACTTGTACTTGATTACTTTGTGTTTTGATTTCTATACTACTTTCATTTCGTACCATTGCTAAATCAAACACAATTATATATTTATAGCAGAACTGTTCTTAAAATTAAAAAGAAGCCAGAATTACATTCAACCCTCCATCTGTAATTCTTATTTAGATTATTTGGGAATAACAATCGCCCTCTCTATTATTATATAGCTTTTTTCAAGTTCTATCATTATACCTTTATATTATACATATAACAAAATTAAAATTATTTTATAATACTGGTGGATCATATTTGACATGGATCCCATGGATCACAATCTATCAAGTTAGAAAAAGCAAAATACGATACTGACTCATATCCGGTTTGAATCCGGATTTTAAATACCCGAGATCGGTTTGTATCCGAAGAAAACGACACCGAACCAAAATCCGGACACTACAAAAATAAAATGATTCGAGAGTTGAGCTAATAGGTACCCGGTATCAGCAAGATAATTTTAAACCCCACCCATTTATTTTGTTACAATGCAATGTCTAGTTAATCATGTGTTTGTTGAAAAAGATAATAAAAAGACTGTTGATTTTTTCATACGTTGTTAATGCACTTTTCTTTTTCCCCAGAGTTGTTAATAATTATTTTTTATGATAAAGGTTAAACAACCTTTACTAACTAATGAATAAATTCAGTTAAATCGAGAGAAAATTGTCAAGACAGTCTAACAGATTTGAGAGGTAAGAGATAGACGAGAGAAAGAGGAAGAGAGAGATGAGAACTAAAAATAATTCATTTTATTTCTTAATCGCTAAGTTTCACTACAATTCTGTATTTATACAAATAGTAATGTAAGAAGAAATAAGCAAAACAGAATCTCCCGCTCTATTCATTTTGACAGTTGTTCAAAAATTGAAATCAATTTCTTTCCTTCACTGAATTGATGAAAATACCCTTTGTTCTAGAACATATCTCCATTCTCCTTCAAGACTTGTCCTCGAGTCATAGCATACTAGGTAGCAAAAGCAGGAAATTATTGAACAAAAACATCAGCATCCTTCCAAGTTTCTTCAGAGTTTGGTAAGCCGTCCCATTGTACTAAATATTGAACTTGAGCCACATTGTGGACCTTCTGAATTCGTCTATCAATAACAGCTCTAGGAGGCTTGACAATGACAGGTTGATGTTGAGAGACTGAGGTAGGTAGAGTTGCAACCAAAGGAACCTCCCCATGAAAAGATTTAAGATGTGAGACATGAAAAACATCATGGATCCCTGCAGAGCTTGGCAGTTTGAGTATATATGCAACTTTGCCAATCAAAGCCACCACCTGGAATGGACCATAAAACTTGATAGCCAGCTTATGATTAATTCTATACCGAACTGAATGCTGTCTATAGGGTTTAAATTTCAATCACACCCAAGCACCAACTGTGAAATTCCTGTCAGATCTATACTTATCAGCCTGAGCCTTCATCATTTGTTCAGCCTTTGGTAACTGCACCGTAAGATGAACTAAAACCTGTTCTCGTCTCTGGAGGGCTTCTATCAACCTCTGGATTCATAGTTTCACCATGCAAGTAAGGAAAATGACGTGGTGGGGGTTGATCATACACTACTTCATAAGGTGTCATGTTAATGGAAGTACCTATTGTACCACCATTTAGATAAGAGTAACCAAGAAGACCAATCCTTTTGATTGTCACTGCACATACACCTCAAATAATTCTCAAGACACCTATTTACCACCTCTGTTTGTCCATTAGTAGTAGGATGGTATGGATATGAAAATAGAAATTGAGTGCCATGGATAGAAAAGAGACCTTGCCAGAAGGAGCTCAAAAATATACAATCTCAGTCACTAGCAATTGATCTTGGCCAACCATGGATTTTAAAAACATTATCAAGATACACTTGAGCTACTTCCAATGCAATGAAATGATGAGATAAAGACATGAAATGAGCATATTTACTCAGCGTATCTACCACAACGAATATAACAGTTTTACCTCCAGATTTAGGCAAATCAGTAATGAAATCCATTGAGATATCAGTCCATATTTCTTGAGAAATTGGTAGAGGTTGAACTTTCTTTCTTTCAGTGAATTGACCGAAACACCCTTTCTCCTGTAATGTTTTAAATACGACCGAATGTATTTTAGATGAAAAAAAAGAGAATCCACACCTCTCACTCGAATGTATAGATTTGACCAATTATGTATACTGTATAGATTTATTTCATTTTTTAAAATTTAATTTAATATATTTTAAATAAAATAATAATTTCAAATTAATCATTGAAAATAAAACATGCAAATATTTATTATAATATCAATTCTAAGAACATTTTTGTACTACGAATAATATAAAAATAAGTCCCCACCTAATTTGTGTCTCTAAGGCTCCGTTTGGTATTGTTGTTGCAGACAGTTACATCAGCTTTTAGCTAAAAAGCTGTCAGAGAGTTGTTTGGTAAATTTTAAAAGCTGCCGTGTGCAAAAGCGCTTTTGATTTAAAAACTGCTGTTAGCAAAAACATGTCCCCCATACTTTTTGAAAAAACTGTTTTCAGCTTTTGGAGGATGTAACTATCAGTTTCACGATTAAACTTTGTCAAAAAATTTATTATTATATATTATATCTCAAAATATGCATAAATTAAAAAAATTATCAAACAGTCATCTAATTTTATAACACTTTTTCTAAAACACTTTTTCTCCTAAAGCCTTTTTACACCAGTCTCTTGCTTCAAGGTAGGAGTAAAGGGTTCCGTCATGTACCGAGCTGCAAACTTTTCATAAATGTGTCGAAGCAGAGGATTTGGTCCAGTACCAGATCTGCTGAACATTTTCTTCTGTTTGTCTTGATAAGGGCAAGATGATTCACCAGTAACTTTCAAACGTTTTCTTGAAATCACCTCAGTGTCTTGCGAGAAAGGACTACGTCTTTTTGCATTTTCTGTCTCTTCAGGCCTAGCCAATTCTTGTCCTGTAAATGTTAAGGATACTTGTTAGTTACAAATAATATGAATAGAGAAGGTTTAGCTTAAGCAGGGGAGAGTTCAAAAAATTTACTTGAAAATCGGGTTTTTCTCTGAGTGACATTAACTTGGCCATATGGATGACCCCTGCAACAGTTCTTCAAAGACTGAACATTATCATTAAGTTTAGTAGGAGTTTTGATTATGACATTTTCTTGAGCAGATTCCTTTTCTTTCAACAGTGTTGCCACCCTTGCCAGTTCTTCTAGTGGATTGTTATCTTGGATTTCTCCGTCAATAGGAGCTGTGATACCCTCTCCTTCAGTAGTATCTGTTCCAAAACTAGCAGTGAAATTCAGTAGCATCTTCAATTTTAATGGTTTTTAAAAAAATATATTCTCAACATTTTTTTTTCAATTTGAAGCTTTCCTGAACTGAATTCAAGGGAAAATTACAAAACCTCTGTCACTGGAAATGGATTATCAAAATGCAAGAAGTTCAGGGAACGGAAAACTAAAAATGAGCTGTTTACCTCCAGAAGCTTTGTGTTCAATTGAAGGACATAACTTTAGGGTAGATAGTTGTGCAGTTAATCTTCGAGAAGTTCCCTGCGGTTCAAGAACATCATGAGTTTCCTGCAGTTCAACCAAGGTCAGGTACACAGTTTGTGCAGCGCGACCACTTAAACTGAGGAACATGAAATGGTTCTTTTAGCTGCTACCATACCTCATAAATTTTCACTTCGAAAGGGCTGCATGCCTTCTCGTCATTTTCCCAAGTATCAGCCACATATTGACTAACCACACACATCAGATGCAAAATAAACATTGGGAGATAAACAAGGAAACACTACTACCGAATGCAAGCTAAGTAATATTTAATGCAATTATGTTCAACACCATTTCTTGTTCCTTAGGGTGTAAATGAGTCCAACTGTTCGTGAGACAATCTCGGCTTGTAAAATATTCGAACTCGGCTCGGCGCTCGGTAATAGCCGAACCAAACTAGAGCTATTTGAATTCTTTACCGAGTCGAGCTCAAACTTCAAATTACTCGGCACTTAAGGGTCGTGAGCCTCTATTATTTTTAATTTTTTAATATAAATATATTACGATGTAAATATTCAATAAATTATTTATATTTGATATAGTTCATGGAAATGAAATCGATCCGAACTGATTACATTTCAAGTTTTTGTCAATATTTGGTTATCGATTCGAGATTTCGAGTTGAACTCAAACCAATCGAACTTTTATTAGCCGAGCTTCAAGTTTGAGATTAAAATGTATGTAGAACTCGAGCTCGAACCCGAACTATTTAATCGAAGTCGAGCCGAGCTTGGCCTTATTCGGCTCGATCGAATACGCCCCTATCCCATGCGCATAAAGAAATATGAATATATATATATATATATAGTATAACAAATTCAAAGCACAGGGAACAGCATTGTACCCCATCGAAAAATGCTGACATCCATCCGTTGCATTTTTCTGCACAACCAAAGTCCTTGTATCTAACGATAATGAAGTGATGTTATCAACAAGTTGGTCGATGTTCTTGGAGGAAGATGATGTAGATCCACAGTTCTTCATAATGGTCTTCAAACTACATGATGCAACCAATGAACTTCCTTTCAAGATGCATTCACAATTAGACATGATATACAACTGATCTATATATGATTCTTTCTTCTTGACAATGAAACTATGCAAAATTATACAGATAAATATCAGTCTTTCAAGGACACTGAAGGCCATCGAGAAGTGATTGGAGGCATCTATACATGATGAAGTTTTAAGATTCTACTATCACCAAGGAAAAAAATCTTTTACTTTTATGATATACGACGTAGAGAATCTCTACCAGAGATAATACAAGAATGAAATCTTATAAACTTATTTTGTTATCTTATGATTGAAAGTTAATTAATTATTTTGTTTTATAAATTAATAATAAACCCTAAGTCAAATTGTTAGAGGTAAAATAAATAGAATAATAATATTTTATCATATATTTTACGTAATCCGCGCAATATATATGAAAATTACACGCAATACATAAGATCGGAATAAAATTATTGGCCAACCAATTTTTAAATTATAAAACTGTAGCATATCACCTTAATAAAGCAATAAACAATATGTCACATTCCGCTGCACTAGTACCCAATTAATTATTCCTAATTCAATATCAGAGAAAAGGACCAAATAGCTATTTAACTAATTAAATTATTATGCCCGCTTTCCTTTTTGCGTTCCGTTAGTCTTGGATAATAATTACTGATAATACGAGTATTAGAGAAAAGAACCGGATAATAAATTAATTAATTTAATTACACACCAAAGTTTACAATATATAATATCATATATAAATCAAATAGCAATAAATATTAAGATAAAATTTTAATATAACACTAGTGTCAAATTATTTTTTTAAAAATCCAAATTGGCTGGTATAACTAGTATTAATTAAACAAGATGCAACAACCAAATCAAACAAAAAGAACATTTTAAAAAAAATGAAATATAGTAGGAACATATTAAAAGCAAATGGACCTTTTCCTCTCACAGCAAACACAGAACATTAGGAGGAGATGCTTAGGGTTTGAAACAGAAGCCCTAAAAGCAGAAGAAATCCCCAGGCAAAGCGAAGAGAAATATAATATGTTCTCTACTCATGTACACCAGATAGACAAATTATATAGCCAGATACATTGTATGTATTAAAGCTGGATTCCTCTTTTTATAGGCAGCAGTATCAAATTTAATTAGAAAATGCCACCTCAACCGTTTCTTATCTCTAGTTGTTGACATTTTTACAACCCTATTTCAAGATGTGGTCCCACATTGCAGCTAAATGCTATAAATAATATTCAGGAAAATAATATAATTCACAATTAAAGTAATATAATAGAATATATATTCTATGAATAGGTTATTGGTTTAATTTGAAAATTTGTTTTGCAAAAGAAAATGTGCTTTGTAAGTTTTAAATTTATATGTTATTTTGTAATTAAAATGACTACTTAATTTGGGAGGCTCAAGTTTACATTCTTATTCAACCCAATGAGATGTAAAATTTTAGAGATGTAAATTTATTTATGTAAAAATACATGGAATGGAAATATATATAGTAAAATAAAATGATAAAATACAAGATTATGAGGTTTGTTATGAGTATCCCGCTAAAAGATGGTGTGCCTAAATAATATTGTTATTTGATTCAAGTTTAAATTTTACCCCAAAATTTTCCCCCAGATGCTGAATATATTATGGGACCAGGCCTGGATAAATATGGGTCCACAAATTAAAACTCTGGTTAGCCACATCATTTGGTATTATTTGGGGAAGATTTTTGGGAAATCTATCACTACTCTTACATGAATATCTGGTCCTTTAATTTTGGATTCGTCAGTTAATCTTGGAGCAAGCCTGAGACGAAAACGTGTTCTTACAAACTTTAATTTATAACATATTTTAGAAAAATATAACCATTATGTGCAATATAAGTTTACATCCTTATTTAAACTGATAAAAATATAAAATTTTAGAGAATCAAAATGATAATAAAGTTTTAGATAGAAAGATAAATATTATATTTTTTCACCCAAATTTTGTAAAAATTCCTATATGTAAAAAGGCGACGATCAAATTAGAAGGTTTACAGAGAAGGTAAACGTGTGTAAACATTTCTTAAATGTTTATCATAATAGTTATACACATCCTCAATATATGGATTATACAAACATAATTTTTAGGGATAAACACATCTTCATGTTATTGATGTGAGTAATTAATTTCGATAATATTAAAATAATATCTAAAATTCTAAATTATATTAAAACTGGAATATATAATATTAATGTTAAAAAATAGTCTAATCTCATTAACAAACCATCATAATATTGACAAGAAATATCGTAAAAATATACCAAAACATTAGTTACCGCTTTTGTGATCAATAATATAGTTGGTGCTAGATAGACGTTTTTATTGTACTCACATGTATTGCACAAAGTTATGGTGTTATGTGGTCAAAACACCGTCATATATATGTAGATCACTTTAGCATATAATATGGCGTGGTCATGACTATTTCGCTTACTTGTCATTATGAGTTATATTATGGTTTATATTCGTTTTAATTATAACTAACTTAAAACCCGTGTGATGCACAAATTTTTTAAATATTACATAATTTTTTTAATATTTAATTCTAATGGGATTCTTATTTTCTTTTCCATTTAACCGTTTTAGATGATATGATTTCATGATTGCTAAACTTGCTTCTAATGATCAAAACGATTTGTTTACTTTAAGATGAGATTTTTTTTGTAATAGTGTAGATGAGCGATCATCAATGAATGATGAACAATGTGCTGATGCTTTCTCTATAAGTTTAATTTTATTGGAGTTATTTACTCTTGTGTAAATTGTGATATCATTACGCCATAGATGGCCTGATGCAATGGCATTCTGCTGTTACAATAGGCCATAAAAGTGTTTCAATAGACCTATTGTAACAGGAAGAGGCGTTGCACTTGCGAGCATTACATCAGGGCCCCTATTGTAACACTTTGGCTATCTGTTGTGACATGACTAAAATTATGCCAATAGGCCCCTAATGTAACAATACATTGCCAATTATAATGATTTATAGATGTTACATTAGGTTGGGTTATTTTATGAAAGTGGGTGAATGTGGGTCCGACATGTGGGCCCGGGGCCCAATTAACTAACATTAGATTTTGTAATTTTTGAATAGGAAAATACAACAATTATTATTAAAAAATTTAATATACATGTTCTGATAAAATTTATTAAACAATTATTATTGTGTACAACAAAAACCAAAATAAAATCTCCAATACATATCTAAAACACTTCAAAAACCAAATAAAATTACAACAATTTTATTGACCAGTAAAATTACAACTACAATTCAAAAGAAAATGACTATGCTAAAAAGACGTGATAGTGTGCCATTCTTGACCTTGTTCCTCAATCTGCACATGGGAATACGAATGAGAAAAAGTCACAGAAACTAGCAAATAAAAGAATGAAAATTGATGGTTTTTAAACTTATACCTACAAACCGAATAAGTAGAAGGTTTACCTCATGGCATTTTATTCCTTCTAGTGTTCTGTTAATTGAGTATATTAGAAAAAATCTAACAATGCATCAGATATAAAATTCTACTTCATTGAAATAAATCTTATTGCTCCTTGTGATGTGAAAGATCCCATTTAATTGTTTTAAAAGGATATTTCACATCACAGTGAGTTTTATTCGAATGAAGTAACTCTTACATCTGATGCAATGTGAGATTTTAGGCTGCAAGAAGCTTTCCCACTCCTAGCATCTACACCATATGCATATGCACCACAAAATCAAAACACAACTTTGACATATTCTGCTTAAAACCAATTCACAAATGGACTGCTGGCATATAACAGGAGAAGGAAAAATTAAATACCTTTTTCATTTATTTGTGCAGAGTAGGAAGAATAGAGCTTTGGACCACTAAACCTTATAAAAAATCCTGGCAGATAAACACACATCACTAGGTACTAGTTATACCAATCTCATTTTATTGACCATCACCATCATGTAATTCAAATTAGCACATAGAACATCAATAGGGTATATAACAATTCTTCATGCTAAAAAATTACATAACAAAATTACCATGTAGCAGAACACGAAAGCAGATTCATAGATTTCATAGAAATTTCAGTAATAGCAACTACAAACAAACTTCTTCTCAGATTCTCAGCCTAAGCATACAACATTATCACAAACAATAAATTGAGGTTTAGCTTTGCTAGACGCAATCGAGTCCCTTGGCAGATTAAATTGAACACTGTGCAAGAACCAAATATTCTCTACTTGAACACAAAACACAAACAATACACAATATTAGAATATCAAACAATTTGATATTTTTCATTAAATCCGGACCCTTCAAGCAAAATACAACACAATCTAATTACAAATTTCTAATTAGACAAGTCGCTAAATCTCTACCTGTGTTAAGAAGTGTACCATCCAAATCAAGAATGACACACGAAACTAACTTCTTCAAAGAAATCACCATCGACATTTCACACAACACAAATCCCTTAGAGTGCCTACAATCCCACCTTCACAAACTCACCTGAAAACACACATACGAGCTAATTAATCCCAATTTTGATATCACTACCCCACAAATTCTCATACAACTCAATTCTTTAATAATCACCAAACCCATTCATTAAAGTTACCTAAAATCACGGAATAAAAACATAAACTAATTTCTCGAATTACCCATTAGTTAAAAACAACAAATTTACAAGCTAATTACAAAAATAACATATATTTTTAAATGAAAAAAATCAAGAAAATCAAGAATTAACATACCTTTTGTCGGTGTGAACATACCTTTCCACTAACTGTAAAACCAAGTCCCTTGTTTGTGGATTTGGGTATTGTTTCCCACCCTACCGCGAGATCTCCTTGACAGGCCTAAATAAGATAAGAATTTATATTTAGCATACATATGCACAAGAACTGATATGTTACACAAAATTTAGTGTTAAGAGCTTACCTGAGCTACCACCCACACAATCACCGGAAGCTTGTCTTGTCCCTTATACTTTGAATTGTACATATCTGATATCACATAAACCGTAAAAATCCAATGACAAAATCAAATACATATCTTGAATTACCCGAATAGGAACAATACATACCCATAAGTTGTACAGATCCGATGACAAAATCAATTAATATCTTCAATTACCCAATTTGAAACCCTAAAAATCCTGCAAAATCAAATAAAGCGAAAAAAAGATCGAGATGCACAATATAACGATTGTGAGTTCATTTAATCATAGAGGCATCACCGATAAGCGTAGAGGATAAGCGGGAAGAGGATAAGCGGGAAGAGGAGGGGGGGAGGGAGAGAATGGAGTGAGATGACAAGAGGAGGAAGGTGTATTTAGTGGGTTTGTTTTCATTTGGGGGAAATCTACCCCCAATAATTCACTTAGTAATAAGTTTATTTTCATATTTTATATTTTAATTATTATATTATTATTTTTAACAAAATATTATTTATTAAATAAAAAATTTTAAAATTAAATTTTGTATTTATGTTTAAATAAAATTTATACTTTATAATATATTATATATTACATTATCAAATTATTAATAAATCAGAAAATATAGGTTAAAATTAAAAAATATTATATTTTCACTTTACAAATTTTAAAAAGTTAAAAATATCTATTCTAATAGTAGTTGGTGGTGTTACATGTTGTGAAACACCATAACTCTCATGCAACACTAGCTCAATAGCTATTTTAACACCAAATATTGTTACAATAGCATAAGCATTTCTTAGTTATTACAACGAAATGCTTGTAACGCTTTTCAAAAACCATTGTATCAGGTCATCTATGGCGTAGTGTATAAAATAAGCTCTGTTATCACATTGTAATTGCGTATCACATTCTAATTGTGATTTTGAGTCATTTATAATTTAAGAAACAATTTGAAAGGCGAATAGCCGGTTTCATGTCGTTCGGGGTTCGATTCAGTGTAGTGACTTTTAAGCTATACATTATATATAATTTATAAGAACACTGACAACTGTGAAAGTTGAAATTGATAATAAAATATATTGCCCGTGGTTCATCTTCCATCTTATACGTCATTCAATTACACATTATAATAATATTTCTTGTGATGTTACGGTATGCAACAAAAGCATTCATCATAATGATATCTTATAATAATTTATATATTGAGTAATCCTTCATACTATTTGGATCATCTATATAATGTTATCTATATATCCGGATAATGTCATTTTAGAAATTTTGAAAGATTTAGTGATATGTTTTTTAAATATTTGGAAAATCAATTTCTTCAAGATTGCTTTATCTGATATACTAAAATTTTATGCGTACTTTTGGAAAAATAATATTAGTCGATCGGTACATACTTCTCTTGTTTTCTTTGTCAAAATCCATATTTTTAATGCTTATTTTTTGTTAAATTTGCTTGAGAAAATGTATAAAAATAGTAAAATGAGCCCTAATTTAATTAATTTAATATTTTACAGACACTACAACATATTTGCAATGATACAACTGTTTTTTTTGCTGTTGTGTGACAAGTATGTTTTCGGTTGTCTATCCAACAGTGATTGAACATGAGACAATGGTTGTTTTTACCCTTATAAAAAGAGAAATTAAACAACATGTTAGAGTACTTGTGTTAACTTGGAAGACACAACAGTTATTCTAAACAAACCATTGTTGAAACTTTTCAAACAACTGTGTTTTTATTCAACTATTGTCTATCTAACTTAACAACAATGGTTTTGTAGAAAAACCATTATTGTTAACTTATTCAATATTTTCATAAACAACAGTTTATAAAAAAAATTTAACTAGTTAAAACCATTGTCATGAATGTTTTTTGTTTAAAAGACAATGATGTAAAAAAATTAAACCATTACAAAGAATATCAAAAGACAGCAGTTTTTTTAAAAAAATATGTGCAGTGAGACATACAACGGTTTTCATCATTTTTTAAGTGGGCTTCACACAACTGTTTACAAAATTAATCTCATTATTTAAAATAAATCAATTTTAAAATAAAATGATATTATAATAATTCAATTATTATTTCACAATTGAAATAAAATTTATAATACAAAGGTTCTCTACAAGAATTACAACTATAACTTAAAATCTATTTCTAAACATGCTCATTAAGGTACATAATAACTAATTTGCATACATATGCTCATAAGAAGTAGGGAGAGTCAAGTTCCATTCTAGCCCACCTAGAATTTTCTTCTCCATAACTAGCACTTGTTGATTAGTGTAAGCATTGAATTTGCAGAGAAGGCAATAATTTAGTATCTGTTGATTGAGTTCTGAAGCGAAATTAAGTTGGAGGTCTAACCGTTACAGCACCAGCTCGTCCAAGAGGATTTGTACTTGTATTATTAGGCCAATACATTACATGGAGTTTTATGCTGTCTAAATCTTCCATTGCTGATGTAAGTGTCTCCTTAATATCCGTATTGTCACAGGAATGTATGAGGCCAACACAACTAGCTTTTGTGGGCATTAAACTCTTCCCTTCTAATCGTGAAATCACAACCAGGTGTCTGGGTTTTCGGGCCTCCTCATATAACTGTCTCAGGCCAGCTCTATCAGCGGCTGTTCCTCTAGTCACCCCATAGAAAAAGATAAATCCCTGCATTTTACAAAATTTTCATATTTTAGTAGTATTTAGCAACGTCTATATCAATTTTTTATTTAAAGAAAAATAGTATAAGATTTTGCAAGCAAAGTGAAATGGTTCTTTATTTCGGATGCAGTCATGTTACCTCTTCCGCCTATTTGATTTCCATTCTGAATCTGAGTTCACCATGTGGTGGTGTTAATTCAACTAATTTCTCTTCTGTTCCTGGTAAAAACCATAGTCTTATTCCTTTCATAATCTGAATCGTAGCAGTGTAGTTTTGCTTGCCCCAGATTGTCTCCTTTTCCACCGCACTAGCGTTGTCCTTTATAAAGAAAATAGAGGCTCTAGGTTATCAGTTATGGACAATGGGATACAAACGACAAAATCACTGAGAAAAATGATGACAAAGATACCGAGGTGATACTTTGTTCTGTTTGGATACTAATAAACAAAAGTGGAACTCCCGACGAGACTGCTACAGTAAACCATGCCATCGCTCTGCCTGTTGTAGCTTCGACACAAGTCTCCGTTCCAAGAGACATGAAAACTATGGAACTGACAACAGTTGATCTCCGATCAGGTAAATAAGTTCCAACTTTCGTTTTCCAATCATATTTCACACCCTTCTGATTAAATCCAATAGGTTTGACATTGACCACCCTCCTGCTCATTTCTGCATAATCATTTTACAGCTAAAACATATAATACATGAACTCATCAAGAGAAAGATAATCAACATATGCATACATACTCCATTTATTTTTGACTTCATTTTACTAGTTACTGTACTCTTGGCTTTTACTACATAATTAACATATGTATTTGCCTAGTGCTGCTATTTTCCTATGAGTGGTAGCAGTAACAACTTACAATTAACTCTCTCTCTGTCTCTCTCTGGTTATCTTCTCTTTCAATTCTAGGCTATTGGGGAAACTTAAGGAGGCAGCTACCAAGATGGGTAATTGCTTTGCTTCTTCTGCTTCTGCAAAAGTTGATGCTACCCACACCTCCCATCCCGGTAATCATTCCTCCCATCCATCCTCATATATTTTTTGTATAAATTTCATATTTTTTACAACACCACCACTTTTATCCTTTGTTTTGGATTTAATATCTGTATATATCAATAAAGAAAAGAGATATTTTGCAAGTTAATTTTACCCTGTAAAATGGTTAGGTAGACTGCTGCAATATTGAGCTTCTTGCTTCAATATTCAGCATCAAAGTTGATATGTGTATATGACTAGAATTAATATCTGATATAGCTTATTAGCTTTCACTAATACATCTTAAACATGAGTTTAATATAGATAAATTCTTGATGAGTTCATTATATTTGCAATAAAAGAAAATGTGAAAAAAATAGAGAAGCAAAAAGAAATGAAAATAATTACCTTGCAGTTCACAACATTGATCAAATGTCAAATCTGCTAAAACAGCAACATGTTTGTCACTTTAAGCTGCTCTAAATGTGAACTTCTTCTGGAGTTTTGAACTCCGTTCAGGGACAACACAAACACGAAGCTTAAGCACATTCTCACCTCTTCTGACTTTTAACCACAAGTCCTCTCTACGACGACTAATTTTCCCAAGTTGCAAGCTGAAATCAGACCTGCCTTTTGCCTTGACAAACAGAAGTTCATCGTTAGCATCCTCTGCCATACCTTCTATAATATCTCCACGCAAAGGCAACGTTTCGTCCCATTCTTCTACAACTTCTTGCTTGACTTCTACAACTTCTTGCTTGACTTTACCAATAACTGCAGTTCCTTCCTTGCCACTGTCTTCGTTGCTAGATAGTGATTGATTATGTTGATCGTAAGGTAAAGAGTCTCTGGCATCATATCGAATTTGTTGTGAACTTCAATCAACGAGTCTACAAGTATGGCTCTCATTTTCTCATTAATTACAGGCTGTGAATGTACCTAGTCAAAAACCCTGATTTCATTCTACAAGGGAGAAGAGTTTGACAGGTCAGACCCCTTGCCTTTTATCTTGTAATATAGTACTAGACAAGAAATGGGAAGAAGTCATAAACACTAAACTGTCAACAAGTTATAAAATTACGATGTGAGTACTTATGAAGTGCATTCATATCTCAACAAAAGGCCTCAACTAGTTTGACATCCTTATAAAAAAGCAAATATAGGCATATAAAGAGTAACTAACAAAAAATACATTACTTAAAGGCAAAAAAGCAGGCAACACTGTAATAATTAGACATCAATTAAAGGACTCAGACCAGTCTTAAACAACAAAGTTCAAAGGCTATATGTCTATGAGGGATGACTGAAACAGTAGTTTAAGATAATAGTGATGAACCTACGGGTTATGGCAATCAGTAGTGTCCTCGTTTACAAGAAGACTCCATTTCGTCCTTCCACTGCACCCAAAATGCTTCACCTGCATAACTTTATGCCCAAACATAAATTGAAACCCAATCCTCAACTGAAGCCCCAAACAAATAAAAGAATAATACCTAAAAATTGAATTACAAAAGGAAGAATAGAAAATAGAAAACAGACCCAAATCTAAGAAAAAGTACATATACATCTAGATGTGTGTGATGCCTAGAGATATATACACTTACATCTATCTCGGTGTGTATGAAGTGTATTGGTTCTGGTTGTAAGATTGAGAGAGAGGGAGATAGAGGGGGAGAGATAGAGAGAAAGAGAGAGTTCGTTCTGTCTATGATGTGAGATTGAATAGCGGCGGGTATGATGTTTAGGGATTGAGAAAGAAGGGGGAAACCAAAATCTGAGAAGGGGAAATGAAATATTGGCCGGTGGAGGGAAACAAATATCAGTCTTGATTGAGTAAAAAAATATCAAATTTACAAGTAACTCCATTAAAATAATAGTAACTTCAAATAATATTCTGTATAACGTAATTTGACATAAAAATTGAAAATTTTAAATTATTTTTTACAGTATTAAAAGTAATAACATTAACATTCTGTAAGATCATCAGAAAATTATCTTCATGAAATTAATTTTTTAATCGAGAAATAATATTAATTTTTGGATTTGGACTGTTATTCAATTTTCCCAAAAAATTGAAATTTTAATTATTTTTTACAATATTAAAAGTAATAACATTAACATTCTGCAAGATCATCGGAAAAAAATCATCATGAAATTAATTCTTTAAATCGAGAAATAATCTTAATTTCAAATTTTTTTAATAATTTTTTTATATGACTAAAATTAATATATCTTAACATCTGTACGGTTGGATCGTTGAAAAAATCATTTTAAAAATTAATCTTGTAAATCAGGAACGAGTCTCGTTGTCGGGAGTGGTAATTTTTACTAGATTTTTCTAATTCTGACATGCAAGATGAATTTCATATTTTTTAATATTTTTTTCATATGACTATAATTGATATATTTTAACATCTGTACGGTTGGATCATCGAAAAAATCATTTTAAAATTAATCTTGTAAATCAGGAATGAGTCTCGTTGTTGGGATTTGTAATTTTACTAGATTTTTCTAATCCTGACATGCAAGATAAATTACAAATTTTTTAATAATTTTTTCATATGACAAAAATTGATATATCTTAACATCCGTATGGTTCGATCATCGAAAAACTCATTTTAAAAATTAATCTTGTAAATCAGGAACGAGTCTCGTTGTCGGGAGTGGTACTGTTTACTAGATTTTTCTAATCTTGACATGCAAGATGAATTTCAAATTTTTTAATATTTTTTTCATATGACTAAAATTGATATATCATAACATCCGTATAGTCGGATCGTCGAAAAAAACATTTTAAAAATTAATCTTGTAAATCAGGAACGAGTCTCGTTGTCGTGAGTGGTACTTTTTACTAGATTTTTCTAATCCTAACATGCAAGGTGAATTTCAATTTTTTTATTAATTTTTTCATATGACTAGAATTGATATATCTTAACATCCGTACAGACGGATCGTCGAAAAAAAAATTTAAAAATTAATCTTGTAAATGGGGAACGAATCTCGTTGACGGGAGTGGTACTTTTTACTAGATTTTTCTAATCCCGACATGCAAGATGAATTTCAATTTTTTTATTCATTTTTTCATGACTAAAATTGATATATCTTAACATCCGTAGGGTCAGATCATCGAAAAAAATATTTAACAAATTAAACTTGTAAATAAGGAACGAGTCTCGTTATCGGGAGGGGTACTTTTACTATATTTTTCTAATCCTGACATGCAAAATGAATTTTAGTTTGTTAATAATTTTTTCATATGACTAAAATTGATACAAATTATCATCTGTACGGTCGGATCGTACAGAAAACTATTTTAAAAATTAATCTTGCAAATCGGGAACGAGTCTCGTTGTCGGGAGAGGTACTTTTACCGGATTTTTCCAATCCTGATATGCATGATGAATTTCAATTTTTTTAATATTTTTTTTATATGACTAAAATTGATATATTTTAACATCCGTACGGTTGGATCGTCAAAAAAATCATTTTAAAAATTAATCTTGTAAATCGAGAACGAGTCTCGTTGTCGGGAGGGGTACTTTTACTGGATTTTTCTAATCCTCACATGCAAGATGTATTTCAAATTTGTTAATAATTTTTTCATATGACTAAAATTGACATAGATTAACATTCGTACGGTTGGATCGTCGAAAAAGTCATTTTAAAAATTAATCTTGTAAATTGGGAACGAGTCTCGTTGTTGGGAGGGGTACTTTTACCGGATTTTTCTAATCCTGACATGCAAGATGAATTTCAAATTGTTAATAATTTTTTAATATGACTAAAATTGATATATCTTAACATCCGTATGGTTGGATTGTCGAAAAAATCATTTTAAAAATTAATCCTATAAATCAGGAACGAGTCTCGCTGTCGGGAGGGGTACTTTTACCGGATGTTTCTAATCCTGACATGCAAGATGGATTTCAAATTTGTTAATAATTTTTTCATATGACTAAAATTGATATATCTTTGTTAGGTCACACACACACTGTAGAGGGGGTGAATACAGTGTATAGTACACTCAAATCGAACTTTAAGAACATAAGTAACAGAAAACAAACTTTATTGAAATAATAAACTCTGTTACAGTATGAAACTGTTACCTCTCAGTGATGAACAAATATCACGAGAGCTGCAAGGGTTACAATGAATAATCTTTTCTAATAATGATAACACTTATAGTGTAAACCCTATGTCTGTGTTTATATACTACACAGTTACAAGATAATCGCTAATTGATATGGGATATAATTCTGCTTCCTAAAATATATCAATCAGATATCTTTTCTTCCAAGTATTCCATTCTTCACGGAATTCCTTCTTGATGCATATCTCTTCTTATGTTTATCTCAATCTTCTTTCCTTTAATCAGCTACTTTCCTTATCTGATTGTCCTTCAGCACTTAAGTTCTGATATCTATCTTCTGATGATTATCTCCTGATAATATAAGTACTGATATCCTTAAGTCCTGACTTCCAGTATAAGTACTGATCAACAGTTAAGTACTGATTTATCCTGTTCACGTAAGATCTGAAAGCTAAACATAGAACATATTAGCCATGACATTATCAAATATATCTAACAATCTCCCCCAACTTGTAAATTAACAAATATACAAGTTTAACAGATATTTGATGATGTCAAAAACATTAAGTACAAATGCATGAGAAATAGACTAGATAACTACAACTTACAGTCGTTAAAGTTTTTACCAATTTCAACTTCTGATAACAACTTCAATCTGTATAAATATCAGAATTTAAGCAGTTGTAGATCTTCGACTTGGCTTCTTCATTTTCTGATCACTCTGATGTCAGGAGTTGTTCTGAGATAGTTCTTCAACAAACATTTCTCAGCATATCTTAGTTCATCAATCATTCTCCTTTTAACATCTTTAAGCTCTGCAGCTCTGAGATCATTAATCTTTGCTTTTCTCAACTCCTGATCTAGTCTTATGACATAAGCTTTGTCAGACTCAAGATTGAATTCAAGTCCCTTAATACCAAGATACGTTCTGATCTGTGCAGTATTAGGCTTCATATCAACAATATCACCATTGTGATCTCTGTACTTTGGAACATATATGCTGTCAGACTTAACAGAATAAAGCCTTTTTTGTCTCTGAATCTGTTCTTTTAAGTAGTTTGCAGCAGTCTCTGTTATTCTATCATCCACTTGAAGTAAGAAAAGTACATGCTCCAATTCTTCAAAATACTTCAAAGGAATGGCATTTTGTCTTATATGATAAACCCTACCATCTGTCATGAAATACAACATGATGTATTCTTTCAAGTAGGTATGGTAAACCATCTGTACAGATTCCAGTTGATTCAATCTCTCTGGAGTTGCTCCAATACCTGGTTCACTCAAGGAAGTTGGATCATTGGTAGTGTTGTGTACTCTTCTTTCATCAGCACTTCCCAATCCAGTTTTATCTCTAGCTTCCTTTCCAGTAACTACTCTTGCTTCAAAACCACTTGCAGTAGTCTTCAAAGATTGAGTCTGTTTTGCTTTAGTGAATCCTGGTAGGAGTGTCTTTGATCTATTTTCTGATATCAAGTTAACTTGAGCTCTGTCAGAGGTTACTTGCTTCTTCTGAATATCAGAACTTACAATTTCTTGACTCTGAACAACTTGAGCCATGTTAGAGGTTGTTTTAAGAACTTTTCTTGAAGTCAGAGAAAGATCATCTTTTTCATCAGCAATTTCTTCTTCCTTAGGAGGTACATAAGCCTTGATAGGTTCACCAACCTTTTCTTTACCCTTGGATCTTGGATCTATCTGTGGTTGTGATCTAGCCAATGTTGCTTCAGTATGTGTCCTTTCTTTGATCACAATGCCTTTAGGTTTTGGAAGTGACTTTTTACCAGAAGCTTCAGATTTAGATGTGACTTTCTCTGATTTAAGTCTGGCTTCTTCTTCCTTTAAACTTTCCAAGTCCATTCCTGGATTTTCTTGAAGAAATAACTGTTTTGACATTTCCTCATCAAGATCTAGAAGTTCATCAGAACTTATCCTTTTACCAGCAGCAGAACTTATTCTTTTCCCAGTATCAGAACTTGTTCTGTGACTAGCTTGTCTTGATGTAAACCTTCTACCTTGACTATGACCACTACCCATTCCTAGAGTTTCCTTGGTCATCTTTTCCATCATCCTTTCCTTGCAGTGTCTTGTTTGTTTTGCATTTGGACTAATTACCTTCTCCCCCTTTTTGGCATCAGCAGGTAATAAAAGAGAGATAAGTAGTTCCACTGAGGTCTGGATTTCAGTAAGTTGTGATTGCTGAGAAGCTTGATTTGTCAGAATTTGATCAATCTGAGCTTATTGTTTCTCTTGAGTTTTCTCAATATAAGCAATCCTGTCAATGGTAGGTTGAAAGAACTTTTTCTTATCAATTTTCCAAACTTGTTCCTATTTGATAAAGTTCTCCTGAATCTTGTGTAGCTTTGCATGAGTATTGGAATGAAGACCTTGTAGATGTTTAGTACTCAATGCAGTGACTCTAAGCTGGGTTTTAAGATCATCAGTATTTAACATTTCATCAGCTTTAGTCAAGTGCTCAGCAAGATGTAAAGCATTTGGAACACATGAAACTGAGTTCCATTCCTTAGTCCACTCCTGACCTGCAGGAGTTTCATTCCAAGGCACTGGTGCATCCCTGATAACAAACTCCTTTACCAGTTCAGACTTAGGAAGAGTCGATGGTGGAGAATGTCCTGAAGGACCTGCTTCATCAGCATCGACAGTTGGAGCAGCTTCACCAGTATCTCCAACATTTGCAGCATCAGAACTTAAAGAATCAGTATCTTCTGATAAGACAACAGTGTGAGTAGCAATGGAGGCTTCAGAATCCTCTAATTGCTGATCTGATACTAAGTTCTGATCAACAGCCATATTCTGATGCTCACCTAAAATCTGATCATCAACATCTTGATGCAGAGAAGGTGTTGTTGATAACTCTGGAGTTTGAACAGCATCAATAATAGGTGTTGTGGAAGGATTAGTTGTTATTGGAGCTTCTAAGAAAATTATTTCAGGCACAACCAGGTTCTGAATATCAATTTCAGCACTTATGCCTGGATCAACAAGAGACACAGATGGTGAGTTAGCCTTGTCAGATACAGCTTTCTGAGATGGAGTTGATGGAGAAGAAGTGACTGGAGCAAATTCCTTGTCTTGTGAGATCAGAGATTCCTGATCCCCTTCCTTAGCTGCTTCCTCTTCATCATCTGAAACTGGCCTTTGTGCCCTCTGTTTCTTGTACTTCCTTGTTGATTTGGATTCCTTGGGAGTTTCAGGAACTACCATTCGTCTAAGCCTCTTCAGAAGCCTAGAACCCCCAATTTCAGAATCCTTCTGAGAAGTTGCTTTCTCAGGTTTAGTTACCACAGGTTCTGAAGAAGGAATCTGATCCTCAGAATCTGATTCATCTCTCAAAGTAATTCTCCTCCTCTTTTGAGATGTTTGAGGAACAATCTTTGTTCTCTTTGGCTTAGAGGATGTAGGCTTCACAGTAGGTGCTGAAGAAGAAGGTTGAGCAGTCTGTGAAGTGGAGAGATAGGATTTGAGATAAGTTCTGAGGGTAGGTTGAGTAGAATGAGAGGTAGGTACTGAGGTTGATGGGTTTTGGGTGGTTGGAGGTGGTTGGACATCAGAGTAAATAGATCTATAAGTATCAGGATCAACATTTACCAGGATCTGTTTTACAGACTTAGGAATCTGTAATGGTCTATCCATTTTCTTCTTAGTATCAGAATTTACCAGGTCATTAAAGTATCGTTTTGCAACCTTAAAAGGTGGGGTTTAAGTGCTGACTAAATGAGGTTCATCAGTACAGTAAATGTAAATAAGTTGACAGAATCTAGCAAAATAAACAACATCTCGATCCTCTGTCATCCTATCCCCAATAAAACCAATTATTCCAGTTGCAACATCAAAATGAGTTTGATGAATAATAGCATACCCTATGTGCTGACTCAGAATTGGGATAGCATCAAAATTTGAACATTTGTTCCCAAAAGCTTTGGTGATGCAATCAAAGAAGAAACTCCATTCTCTTCTGATATTAGCCCGTTTCAACTGTCCAAGTTTCGTCAGACTCTTTTCATATCCCAATTCAGCCATTAACTCCCGAAGGGCTGAGTCCTCTGGAATTGAGAAAGTACAATCTTCTGGAAGATGTAAAGCCCTGCGTACTGTACCGGGAGTGACTACAAAGGATGAATCACCCACTTGGAAGATAATACTGGGAGTTCCACGTTCGCCACCATCATCAAAAACTCCAGTCCTCCATAGCCTCAGAACTTATTGACTTGAAAATAATTATGGTTGAGTTAAGGCGTACCCAACCTCACTATGTGCAAGAAGATCTTGCACAAGGTGCAATTCAGATGGAGCTTCAGCATGATCAAGAATTGCAGCATAGTTGTTTGGAACAAACTTTGCTCCATCAATGATTAAATCCTTTGGTGCCATGTGAAAAAATATTGAGATTCAAGTATGCCTGTTAGGTGTTTGAGATAATGTCTGTATGAAAAACCAATGTGAGAAAGAAGGAGAAAGAGAGTAAAAGTAAGGAGAGAGATAAAGTATAAAGAAAATAAAAGATTAAAGAAATCTTCTCTCTGTTGTACTTATACTCTGAAAAAAAAATGTTACCGTTGGACACCTGTCAGACATGCAGTAATAATGGTCAGTTACTGGGCTCGAGAAAATAGGAATCATTACTTACCCAGTTGCCTTGTTTCAAGGAAAAACCGTTCCATTAATCAAGAGAAACAGTTTTAATTCAAAATTTAAACCATGAGTACTTATTGAATTATTTTTCACTGCATCATTGATATTCTGAAAATGCATCACATGAAAATGACCAAGATAAATTAAAGGAGTAAGTGCTGAAAAGAATCAGAACTTAATATGAAACACAATATATATGGTCATCAGAACATCAATCAGGATTTATCAACATAAGATGAAATAACTCAGAGACAAAATCTTGAAGTAAAAACAACTTTCATTAATATATCAAGACAATACATTTATGAAATGAAAATTACATCAATACTTATACAAGATTTTCCCTAAGCTCCTAATCCTAACATCAACAGCTTTAGTCCTAGCTAAGAAGCCTGACAAAGCTGAGGATGAAGAAGAATAGGAAGAAGACAAGATTAAGTCATCTTCCTCTTCCTATCTTCGACGAATAAGATGGCGAGTCGTATGATTCGCTCTTGCTGACGGATAGCTTCCCGCCTTTCCTCCTCCAATCATTCCAGATGGCGATGTTAATCCATAGAGAAGAATAGAAGGTGAGTCAGTACCTCCTGTGGGACAGAATCCCAGATCTCCTCAGGAATGGCTGTTACATGCCACTCCTGCTGCCACTCGGCACAACTTAGCTCCATAGTGAAGGTTTGATTGTTCAAAAAACATGTTGTATCGAACCATTGTGTTTTTGATAGAAGAAGGAGGATAAGTGTGTGAGAAGAATATGATGGAAAGACTGATGTGAAGTGGTTGCTTATATAGGCAAGAGAATGCCAAGAGACGCAAAGATATTTAATGCTGACAGGTAGAATTAATTCTACCTCGTCTCCCTAGACTTTGAAAAAGAATAACAGTCATTGGAAAGAGAAATCATGGTCTAGACCGCACAAGACACAAGAAACAGTGGACTGTTCAAGTACAAATACCATTAATCCTAATCATAGTGACTATTAATCTTCCACTTCAACATATTCTAGTTCGAACTGAGACTGTTATCAAATTTTATTCACAGATAAGCCAAGTAAAGGATTAGACTGAGAAATCAGAACTTAGACCTATACCAGAACTTAACAGTCATCAGAACATAATTTCTTAACTCGAAAAAGGAATGCCTATCTTAGTAAATACTCATACAAGTTCTGAGTTATGGACGTCAGAACTTAATCATCAGAACGTGTAACTTAGAACTTGTCCTCAGAATTTGTGCAATAATGACACAATGACTGTTTATCTAAAATAACATAGACCACCACAAAAATTTTCATCATTCAGATGGAGTGATTAGTGTGTGCATTAAGCTAAAAACAGACAAAGAGTAAAGTCTGATTCACTTCAGTACATCTTAGAAATAAGGCATAACTAAAATTTTGCTAAAGATCTGTCATTGTCCTGAAACCTACTGATGAATGAGGTCATGCTTGAGTCCATCTCAACTGTTTTGTGCTAATTTTATGCATCTTTTGCAATTCTATTTTACAGTGGCTTCTCAGTGTAAGTGAGTCACGACTGTTTATCAGAATTTATGCTATTTTCAGAGTATTTCTCCAGTAATCATAGAGTGTGAAAAGTCACCAAGAAAATATTTTGCTTTTCTGATCCATATTTACTTAATACCAGCAATGCACTTGGGTCGTCCCTTCCACATTTTTACTCTAGATCTCAAAGGAGTACCTGATTTTATTCTTTGATCTTTTTGCTTTTTCTTTTGATAAGTGAGGTTTATCAGCACTTAGTACATTCAGCAGTTTTACTAGTATCAGAACTTAACAGATGAGTAGCATTATTCTAATTTGTGACTTAGTAATAAGATATACAAAGTAAACTTAACTAAGCTCAATTATCAGAATTTGCTAGTGTCATAAGATTTCCACTAAAATAATTACTTCTTCTATGGAATCATTTATTTATTGAAGACTACTGGCTCAGTATCTAGCACAGTTATCCTCATAGGATTGAATAGGTACTAGAACAAACATATCACTTATCAGAGTTTAGAAACATATATCAGACAACAGTCAGTACTTAAAGACATTTATCAATTAAGCACAGAATATACAATGAGATTAATTCTGTAAATACTGAGCATACAGTCTGATAACACAGAACAAGTCTAAGCAGATTTAGAGAAAGAACCTGAAACCATTCCAAGTTCATTTACCAATCTTGTAAAAGTAGCTTCACATAATGGTTTTGTGAAGATATCTGCCAATTGGTGATCTGTGGGAACAAAATGCAATTCCACTGTACTTTCATCCACATGTTCCCTGATGAAGTGGTACCTGATGCTGATGTGCTTTGTCATTGAGTGTTGAACTGGATTACCTGTCATAGCAATAGCACTTTGATTATCACAGTAAATAGGGATTTTGAAATATGTTAACCCATAATCCAGTAACTGATTCTTCTTCCAAAGAATTTGTGCACAACAGCTTCCTGCAGCAATATACTCTGCTTCTGCAGTTGATGTGGAAATTGACATTTGTTTCTTACTGTACCAAAAAACCAATCTGCCTCCAAGAAATTGGCAGCTTCCACTTGTGCTTTTCCTGTCAATTTTGCAACCTGCAAAATCTGCATCTGAGTAACCTATTAGTTTAAAATCTGATTCTCTAGGATACCATAGTCCGAGAGCAGCTGTTCCTTTAAGATACTTAAAGATTCTTTTTACAGCTGTTAAGTGAGGTTCTCTTGGATCTACTTGAAATCTTGCACAAAGACAGGTAGCATACATGATATCAGGTCTACTAGCAGTTAGATAGAGTAGAGAGCCAATCATACCTCTGTAGTCAGTAATATCTACTGATTTACCGGTATCCTTATCCAGTTTTGTCGCAGTGGCCATTGGAGTGGATGCACTTGAACAATCTTGCATTCCAAATTTCTTTAGCAAGTTTCTGGTGTACTTGGTTTGACAAATAAAAGTGCCTTCCTCATTCTGCTTGACTTGAAGGCCCAAAAAATAGCTAAGTTCCCCCATCATACTCATCTGATATCTTGACTGCATTAGTTTGGCAAACTTCTTGCAAAGTTTGTCATTTGTAGATCCAAAAATGATATCATCAACATAAATCTGGACCAGAAGTAAGTCCTTTCCATGGTTGAGGTAGAACAGTGTTTTTTCTATTGTCCCTCTGTTGAATCCACTTTCCAGAAGAAACTGAGCTAAAGTCTCATACCATGCTCTAGGAGCTTGCTTAAGTCCATAAAGTGCTTTATCAAGCTTGTAGACATAATCTGGATGTTTGGTATCTACAAAACCTGGAGGTTGATCAACATATACCTCTTCCTCCAATTCTCCATTGAGAAAAGCACTTTTCACATCCATTTGAAAGACAGTAAACTTTTTATGAGCAGCATAAGCCAAAAATATCCTTATGGCTTCTAACCTAGCAACTGGTACAATGTTTCATCATAATCAATTCCCTCCTGTTGAGAATATCCTTTTGCAACCAGCCTTGCCTTATTCCTTGTAATTATGCCATCACTGTCAGTTTTGTTTCTGAATACCCACTTTGTACCAACAACAGATCTATTCTTTGGTCTTGGCACTAGGGTCCAGACTTTGTTTCTTTCAAATTCATTCAACTCTTCCTGCATTGCTTGCACCCAATCAGCATCTTAAAGAGCTTCTTCCACTTTCTTTGGCTCAGTCTGAGAGAGAAAAGAATTGTAAAGACACTCATTTGAAGTACCTGTTCTAGTTCTGACACCTACATCAGGATTTCCAATTATCAAATCAGGTGTATGTGATTTTGTCCACTTCCTTGCAGATGGAAGGTTTTCTCTAGAACTGGATGCTCCCCCATGATCCATGCTATCTTCATTTTCATTTTCTGATGCTCCCCCTGAAACTATGCTCTCTGAGTTGGATTCTTCAGTATTTAGATTTTCAGCACTATCAGAACTTGGCTTATCAGAACTTGACGAATCAGAACTTGAAGAGCCAGATGCATGTTCTGATGTTTCTTGAGATATGGTAGAATCTTGAGTATGCTCCCCCTGCATAGGTGCATCTTCCTTTAACGTAGTCACCATAGTTTCAATAACATCAGAGTTTAATCCATCAGAGTTTGCAGTATCAGGACTTAGACTGTCAGGATTTTCAGTATCAGAATATGAGTCTTCATTTTCAAATCTCAGCTGATCATGGTCAATGAAATCTTTAAGACCAGTGATTTTCTTGTCATCAAAAGAGACATTGATAGATTCCATGACCACTTTTGTTCTCAATTTATAGACTCTGAAGGCTTTTGTGGAAAGTGGATATCCAACAATGAATCCTTCATCAGCTTTTAGATCAAACTTTGATAGCTGTTCAGGATGAGTCTTAAGAACAAAACACTTGCATCCAAATACATGAAAATATTTCAGATTTGGCTTCTTTTTCTTCACCATCTCATATGGTGTTTTTCCATGCTTGTTAATGAGTGTTGCATTTTGAGTAAAACAAGCAGTCTGCAGCTTCAATGAGAGTTCTATTCTTCCTTTCAACAACTCCATTTTGCTGTGGAGTTCCAGGAGCAGAAAATTCCTGCTTTATTCCATGGCTTTTGCAGAACTCTTCCATTATCAAATTCTTGAACTCAGTGCCATTATCACTCCTTAAAATTTTCACAGAATCTTTGACCATTTTATCCAGTTGTTTGACATGATCAATCAAGATAGATGCAGTTTCACTTTTTATGTGCAAGAAATACACCCATGTGTATCTGGTGAACTCATCCACTATGACCAACACATACTTCTTCTTTGCAATAGACATGACATTTACTGGACCAAATAGATCAACATGTCTAAGATGATAAGGCTCAAGAATTGATGAATCAGTCTTGCTCTTGAATGAAGATTTTCTTTGTTTGGCTTTCTGACATGAATCACAAAGACCATCAGGAGCAAATACTGTGTTTGGCAATCCTCTCACAAGATCTTTCTTGACCAGTTCATTTATATTGTTGAAATTTAAATGAGAGAGTTTCTTATGCCAATTCCAGCTTTCTTCAATTGATGCTCTACCTAACAGACAAATTACAGAACCATCAGTACTTATTGAAAGCTTAGCTTCATAAATGTTACCACGTATGTATCCTTTAAGAACAACTTTGCCTTTAGATTTACTCACAATTTCACAGTGTTCTTCAAAGAAGTCAACATGATAACCTATGTCACAGATTTGACTTATACTCAGTAGGTTATGTTTAAGTCCTGAGACCAGAGCTACTTGTTTAATTATGACATTTCCAAGATTGATATTGCCATATCCCAATGTTTTTCCAATGTTGCCATCTCCATAAGAAACACTTGGGCCAGCTTTCTCCACAAAGTCTGATAGCAGGGCCTTATTTCCAGTAATATGTCCTGAACATCCACTGTCCAGAACTAGAATATTTTTCCTGTTGCCCTGCAATCATAAAGACCACTAATTATTAGTTTTAAGGACCCAGACTTGCTTGGATCCTTTGGCCTTATTAAGTTTGTTAACATTTGCAGCGGATTTAGCATCAGAGTTTATGTTAACATTTTTCTTATCAGAACTTACACTATCAGACTTTGAATCAGAATTTACAATAGAAGGAACAATGGAAACTTTCTTCAAAGAAGGTTTTATTTGATAATAATCATAGTACAAACTATGATATTCCTTACAAGTATAAATGGAATGCCATAAACTACCACAATAAAAACAAGGATTTTGTGGTTTGTATCTAACAGACTGACTCTTAACTCATGATTTTGAAGGTAAGGAGTTAATATTCTTATTCTTCCTGCAAAAAGAAGCCAGATGGTTAGAACTTCCACAGTTATGACATGTTTTCCTAGGAGCATCAGGAACAGGTTTATAATCATTGCTTTTATTCACACCTTCCTTTCCATTCCTATTTTTCCTAGGTGATATTACCTTGTTTGCATTCTTGACATCTTTCAGCTTATGCTTAAGCTGCTTCTTTGTCATTAAACCTATGTTCACTTCAGCTGTCTTTTCCTGTTTTAGTTTGTCAGAAGTTAATTCCTCTTTAACTTCTGATTTCTCATTTTCAGACTTTACAGTTACAAACTTAACAGGTTTAAACTTTGGCTTTTGCTTAACAACAAGCTTAATTTCTTCAGTTCCTTTATCATTCTTATCTTCTCCATAACCTAAGCCCTCTTTTCAGTTTCCACTAACTTAGAAAATTTTGAGTTATTTTGCCAGAGTTAGTCCAAGTCCTGATAATCTCTCTTTCCTTTTCTAACTCAGTTTTTAAAGATTCATTTAATTTTAGCACTTCATTCCTAACATAAAAAGCATCATCTCTATCCTTCTGAGTTTGATGGAACATGACTAACTCTTTTTCTAAGAAATCATTCCTTTTCTTAAATGCAAGATTTTCAGAAGTTAATCTTTCACATGTTAAAGTTTGATCTCTATAGCTAACAAACATGGTTTTAAGATATCTTCTCAACTCATTAATATCATCAGTATGAAAAGCATAAGTAGTCTGAGGTACCTTTGTTTCAGCAGCTTCAGAACTGCTCTCAGCACTTTCTTTATCAGCATTTGCCATCAATGCATAGTTCTCCTCACTTTCAGAATCTGAGGTGTCTGTCCAGCTTTTCTGCTTTGTGACAAGAGCCTTGCCTTTGTCACCCTTTACCTTCTTGCAGTCAGGAGATATGTGGCCTTTCCCACCACAGTTATAGCATTTAACATTGGTGTAATCTCCTCTGTCAGACTTTCCTCCTCTGCCTTCAGATCTTCAAAAATTCTTCTTATCAGAACTTATGCTTTTCCTGGAAAACTTCTTTCCCTTCCTGAACTTCCTGTATGCAATCTTTGTGATTCCTTTCACCATAAGAGCACACAGCTTCATCATCTCCTCATCAGCATCAGTCTCAGGCAAGCTTTCAGAATCTGAGTCATCATCACTCTCAGAACTTGATGACTCAGTATCAGACTTTATGAAAACAGCTTTACCCTTGTCTTTCTTTCAGGAAATTGCTTTGGGGAATTCTTCTTCAGCCTTAAGAGCAACTGTCCTTGACTTTCCTCCTTTCCTCTTGCTTCTTTGTTCCATCTCCAGCTCATGAGTCTTGAGCATTCCATAGATTTCGTCAAGAGTTGTTTCATCAAGATTGTAGTTGTCTCTTATTGTCGTTGCCTTCAAATCCCAGCATTCAGGAAGAGCTAACAGGAACTTAAGGTTTGAATCTTCAAGATCATACTCTTTATCAACCAATGACAAATCATTCAAAAGTTTGAAAGATCTATCATATAAATCATTTAATGACTCTTTAGTCTTTGAGTCAGAGTGTTCATACTCCTGAGTGAGTATTATCTTCCTGTTCTTCTTAATTGTGTCAGTTCCCTGACACCTTGTTTCCAGAGCATCCCATATCTCCTTAGCAGTCTTGCAGTTGATTACCCTGTTTGACATTACATTATCAATGGCACTATGCAGTAAGTGTCGTACCTTAGCATCCTTAGCAATTGATGCTATGTCCTCAGCAGTATAATCACTCTTCTCCTTTGGTACGATCTTTGCTGCTTCACCTGCAACTACAACAGCGAGTTTGGTTGGTTTGTGAGGACCTTCCTTGATTCTATCAAAGTATTCTGGATCTGTTGCTTCCAGGAACATGGTCATCCTTACCTTCCATATGGGATATTCAGATGGTCTCAGTATGGGGACTCTGATGGTCTCATACCGACTCTGAATTTGTGTCTTTGGTGGTTCCTCAGTTGAGGTAGGCTTAGTTGGAGTTTATGTGTCCGACATGATTGTGTTCGGATCTTTAACTGTATGATTGTGAATACAGTGTATAGTACACTCAAATCGAACTTTAAGAACTTAAGTAACAGAAAACAAACTTTATTGAAACAATAAACTCTGTTACAGTATAAAACTGTTACCTCTCAGTGATGAACAAATATCACGAGAGCTGCAAGGGTTACAATGAATAATCTTTTCTAATAATGATAACACTTATAGTGTAAACCCTATGTATGTGTTTATATACTACACAGTTACAAGATAATCGCTAATTGATATGGAATATAATTCTGCTTCCTAAAATATATCAATCAGATATCTTTTCTTCCAAGTATTCCATTCTTCACGAAATTCCTTCTTCATGCATATCTCTTCTTATGTTTATCTCAATCTTCTTTCCTTTAATCAGCTACTTTCCTTATCTGATTGTCCTTCAGCACTTAAGTTCTGATATCTATCTTCTGATGATTATCTCCTGATAATATAAGTACTGATATCCTTAAGTCCTGACTTCCAGTATAAGTACTGATCAACAGATAAGTACTGATTTATCCTGTTCACGTAAGATCTGAAAGCTAAACATAAAACATATTAGCCATGACATTATCAAATATATCTACCAATCTTAACATCCGTATGGTTGGATCGTCGAAAAAACCATTTTAAAAATTACTCTTGTAAATCGGGAACGAGTCTCGTTGTCGTGAGGGATAATTTTACAGGATTTTTCTAATCCTCACATGCAAGATGAATTTAAAATTTTTAATATTTTTTTCTTATGACTAAAATGGATATATCTTAACATCCGTACGGTTGGATCGTCGAAAAAATTATTTTAAAAATTAATCTTGTAATTCAGGAACGAGTCTCGTTGCTGGAAGGGGTAATTTTACAGGATTTTTCTAATCCTCACATGCAAGATGAATTTCAAATTTTTTAATATTTTTTTCTTATGACTAAAATAGATATATATTAACATTCGTACGGTTGGATCATTGAAAAAATCATTTTAAAAATTAATCTTGTAAATCGGGAACTAGTCTCGTTGTCTAGAGGGGTAATTTTACAGGATTTTTGTAATCCTCACATGCAAGATGAATTTCAAATTTTTTGATATTTTTTTTTAAGACTAAAATTGATATATCTTAACATCCGCATGATTGGATCGTCGAAAAAATAATTTTAAAAAGTAATCTTATAAATCGGGAACGAGTCTCGTTGTCGGGAGCGGTACTTTAACCGGATTTTTCTAATCCTGACATGCAAGATGAATTTCAAATTTTTTAATAATTTTTTCATATGACTAAAATTGTAATATCTTAACATCCGTATGGTCGGATCGTCGAAAAAGTCATTTTAAAAATTAATCTAGTAAATCGGGAACGAGTCACGTTGTTCTGAGGGATACTTTTAGTGGATTTTTCTAATCCTGACATGCAAGATGAATTTCAAATTTGTTAATAATTTTTTCATATGACAAAAATTGATATATCTTAACATCCGTATGGTTGGATCGTCGAAAAATTCTTTTTAAAAATTAATCTTGTAAATCGGGAACGAGTCTCGTTGTCGGGAGGGGTACTTTTACTGGATTTTTCTAATCCTAACATGCAAGATGGATTTCAAATTTGTTAATAATTTTTTCATATGACTAAAATTGACCTAGATTAACATCCGTATTGTTGGATCATCGAAAAAGTCATTTTAAAAAGTAATCTTGTAAATTGGGAACGAGTCTCGTTGTTGGAGGGGTACTTTTACCGGATTTTTCAAATCCTAACATGCAAGATGAATTTCAAATTTGTTAATAATTTTTTCATATGACTAAAATTGATATATCTTAACATCCGAACGGTTAGATCGTCGAAAGAAACATTTTAAAAATTAATCTTGTAAATCGGGAACGAGTCTCGTTGTCGGGAGGGGTACTTTTACCGGATTTTTCTAATCCAGACATCTTGACATGCAAGATGGATTTCAAATTGGTTAACAATTTTTTCATATGACTAAAATTGATATATATTAACATCTGTATGGTTGGATTCTCAAAAAAATCATTTTAAAAATTAATTTTGTAAATCGAAACGAGTCTCGTTGTTGGGAGGGGTACTTTTACCGGATTTTTCTAATCCGGACATGCAAGATTAATTTCAAATTGTTAATAATTTTTTCATATGACTAAAATTGATATATGTTAACATCCGTATGGTTGGATCGTCGAAAAAATAATTTTAAAAATTAATCTTGTAATTCAGGAACGAGTCTCGTTGCCGGGAGGGGTAATTTTACAGGATTTTTCTAATCCTCACATGCCAGATGAATTTCAAATTTTTTATTAATTTTTTCATATGACTAAAATTGATATATTTTAACATCCGTAGGGTCGGATCATCGAAAAAACATTTTGAAAATTAATCTTGTAAATAGGGAACGAGTCTCGTTATCGGGAGCGGTACTTTTACTATATTTTTCTAATCCTGACATGCAAGATTAATTTTAATTTGTTAATAATTTTTTCATATGACTAAAATTGATACAATTTATCATCTGTACAGTCGGATCATACAAAAAACTATTTTAAAAATTAATCTTGCAAATCGGGAACAAGTCTCGTGGTCGGGAGAGGTACTTTTACCGGATTTTTCCAATGCTGACATGCAAGATGAATTTCAAATTTTTTAATAATTTTTTCATATGACAAAAATTGATATATCTTAACATCTGTACGGTTGGATCGTCGAAAAAATTATTTTAAAAATTAATCTTGTAAATCGGGAACGAGTCTCGTTGTCGGGAGGGGTATTTTTACCGGATTTTTCTAATTCTGACATGCAAGATGAATTTCAATTTTTTTAATATTTTTTTCATATGAATAAAATTGATATATCTTAACATCCGTATGGTTGGATCGTCGAAAAAATCATTTTAAAAATTAACCTTGTACATCGAGAACGAGTCTCGTTGTCGGGAGGGGTACTTTTACTAGATTTTTCTAATCCTCACCTGCAAGATGGATTTCAAATTTGTTAATAATTTTTTCATATGACTAAAATTTACGTAGATTAGCATTCGTATGGTTGGATTGTCGAAAAAGCCATTTTAAAAATTAATCTTGTAAATCGGGAACGAGTCTCGTTATTGGGAGGGGTACTTTTACCGGATTTTTCTAATCCTGACATGCAAGTTGAATTTCAAATTGTTAATAATTTTTTCATAAGACTAAAATTTGGTATATATTAACATCCATACGGTTGGATCGTCGAAAAAATCATTTTAAAAATTAATCTTGTAAATCGGGAACGAGTCTCACTGTCGGGAGGGGTACTTTTACCGGATGTTTCTAATCCTGACATGCAAGATGCATTTCAAATTTGTTAATAATATTTTCATATGACTAAAATTGATATATCTTAACATCTGTATGGTTGGATCGTCGAAAAAATCATTTTAAAAATTAATCTTGTAAATCGGGAACGAGTCTCGTTGTCGTGGTAATTTTACAGGATTTTTCTAATCCTCATATGCAAGATGAATTTCAAATTTTTAATAATTTTTTCTTATGACTAAAATTGATATATCTTAACATCCGTACGGTTGGATCGTCGAAAAAATCATTTTAAAAATTAATCTTGTAATTCAGGAAAGAGTCTCGTTGTTGGAAGGGGTAATTTTACAGTATTTTTCTAATCCTCACATGCAAGATGAATTTCAAATTTTTTAATATTTTTTTCTTATGACTAAAATTGATATATATTAACAATTGTACGGTTGGATCGTTGAAAAAATCATTTTAAAAACTAATCTTGTAAATCGGGAACTAGTCTCGTTGTTTGGACGGGTAATTTAACAGGATTTTTCTAATCCTCACATGCAACATGAATTTCAAGTTTTTTAATAATTTTTTTTATGACTAAAATTGATATATCTTAACATCCGAATGGTTGGATCGTCGAAAAAATAATTTTAAAAAGTAATCTTGTAAATCGGGAACGAGTCTCGTTGTCGGGAGGGGTACTTTTACCGGATTTTTCTAATTCTGACATGCAAGATGAATTTCAAATTTTTTAATATTTTTTTCATATGACTAAAATTGTAATATCTTAACATCCGTATGGTCGGATCGTCGAAAAAATCATTTTAAAAATTAATCTAGTAAATCGGGAACGAGTCACGTTGTTCTAACAGATACTTTTACTGGATTTTTCTAATCCTGACATGCAAGATGAATTTCAAATTTGTTAATAATTTTTTCATATGACTAAAATTGATATATCTTAACATCCGGATGGTTGGATCGTCGAAAAAATCTTTTTAAAAATTGAGCTTGTAAATCGGGAACGAGTCTCGTTGTCGGGAGGGGTACTTTTACTGGATTTTTCTAATCTTAACATGCAAAATGGATTTCAACTTTGTTAATAATTTTTTCATATGACTAAAATTGACATAGATTAACATCTGTATGGTTGGATCGTTGAAAAAGTCATTTTAAAAATTAATCTTGTAAATCGGGAACGAGTCTCGTTGTTGGGAGGTGTATTTTTACCGGATTTTTCAAATCCTAACATGCAAGATGAATTTCAAATTTGTTAATAATTTTTTCATATGACTAAAATTGATATATCTTAACATCCGTACGGTTAGATCGTCGAAAAAAACATTTTGAAAATTAATCTTGTAAATCGGGAATGAGTCTCGTTGTCGGGAGGGGTACTTTTACCGGATTTTTCTAATCCTGACATCCTGACATGCAAGATGGATTTCAAACTGGTTAACAATTTTTTAATATGACTAAAATTGATATATATTTACATCTGTATGGTTGGATCGTCGAAAAAATCATTTTAAAAATTAATCTTGTAAATCGGAACGAGTCTCGTTGTTGGGAGGGGTACTTTTACCGGATTTTTCTAATCCGGACATGCAAGATGAATTTCAAAATGTTAATAATTTTTTCATTTGACTAAAATTGTTATATCTTAACATCCGTATGGTTGGATCGTCGAAAAAATCATTTTAAAAATTAATCTTGTAATTCAGGAACGAGTCTCGTTGCTGGGAGGGGTAACTTTACAGGATTTTTCTAATCCTCACATGCAAGATGAATTTCAAATTGATATATCTTTACATCCGTAGGGTCGGATCAATGAAAAAACATTTTAAAAATTAATCTTGTAAATAGGGAACGAGTCTCGTTATCGGGAGCGATACTTTTACTATATTTTTCTAATCCTGACATGCAAGATGAAGTTTAATTTGTTAATAATTTTTTCATATGACTAAAATTAATACAATTTATTATCTGTACGGTCGGATCGTACAAAAAACTATTTTAAAAATTAATCATGCAAATCGGGAACAAGTCTCGTTGTCGGGAGAAGTACTTTTACCGGATTTTTCCAATCCTGACATGCAAAATGAATTTCAAATTTTTTAATAATTTTTTCATATGACTAAAATTGATATATCTTAACATCTGCATGGTTGGATCGTCAAAAAAAATATTTTAAAAATTAATCTTGTAAATCGGGAACGAGTCTCGTTGTCGGGAGGGGTATTTTTACCGGATTTTTCTAATTCTGACATGCAAGATGAATTTCAATTTTTTTAATATTTTTTTCATATGACTAAAATTGATATATCTTAACATCCGTACGGTTGGATCGTCGAAAAAATTATTTCAAAAATTAACCTTGTAAATCGAGAACGAGTCTCGTTGTCGGGAGGGGTACTTTTACAGGATATTTCTAATCCTCACATGCAAGAAGGATTTCAAAATTATTAATAATTTTTTCATATGACTAAAATTGACATAGATTAACATCCGTATGGTTGGATCGTCGAAAATGTCATTTTAAAAATTAATCTTGTAAATCGGGAACGAGTCTCGTTGTTGTGAAGGGTACTTTTACCTGATTTTTCTAATCCTGACATGCAAGATGAATTTCAAATTGTTAATAACTTTTTCATATGACTAAAATTGATATATCTTAACATCCGTACGGTTGGATTGTCAAAAAAATCATTTTAAAAATTAATCTTGTAAATCGGGAACGAGTCTCGTTGTCGTGAAGGGTAATTTTACAAGATTTTTCTAATCTTCACATGCAAGTTGAATTTCAAATTTTTAATAATTTTTTCTTATGACTAAAATTGATATATCTTAACATCCGTAAGGTTGGATCGTCGAAAAAATAATTTCAAAAAGTAATCTTGTAAATCGGGAACGAGTCTCGTTGTCCGGAGGGGTACTTTTACCGGATTTTTCTAATCATGACATGCAAGATGTATTTCAAATTTTTTAATAATTTTTTCATATGACTAAAATTGTTATATCTTAACATCCGTATGGTCCGATCATCGAAAAAATAATTTTAAAAATTAATCTAGTAAATCGGGAACGAGTCACGTTGTTAGGAGGAATACTTTTACTGGATTTTTCTAATCCTGACATGCAAGATGGATTTCAAATTTGTTAATAATTTTTTCGTATGACTAAAATTGACATAGATTAACATCCGTATGGTTGGATCGTCGAAAAAGTCATTTTAAAAATTAATCTGTAAATCGGGAACGAGTCTCGTTGTTGGGAGGGGTACTTTTACCGGATTTTTCTAATCCTAACATGCAAGATGAATTTCAAATTTGTTAATAATCTTTTCATATGAGTAAAATTGATATATCTTAATATTCGTATGGTTGGATCGTTGAAAAAATCATTTTAAAAATTAATCTTGTAAATCGGGAACGAGTCTCGTTGTCGGGAAGGGTAATTTTACAGGATTTTTCTAATCCTCAAATGCATGATGAATTTCAAATTTTTAATAATTTTTTCTTATGACTAAAATTGATATATCTTAACATCCGTACGGTTGGATCGTTGAAAAAATCATTTTAAAAATTAATCATGTAAATCGGGAACGAGTCTCGTTGTCGGGAAGGGTAATTTTACAGGACTTTTCTAATCCTCACATGCATGATGAATTTCAAATTTTTAATAATTTTTTCTTATGACTAAAATTGATATATCTTAACATCCGTACGGTTGGATCGTCGAAAAAATCATTTTAAAAATTAATCTTGTAAATCGGGAACGAGTCTCGTTGTCGGGAAAGGTAATTTTACAGGATTTTTCTAATCCTCAAATGCATGATGAATTTCAAATTTTTAATAATTTTTTCTTATGACTAAAATTGATATATCTTAACATCCGTACGGTTGGATCGTTGAAAAAATCATTTTAAAAATTAATCTTGTAAATCGGGAACGAGTCTCGTTGTCGGGAAGGGTAATTTTACAGGACTTTTCTAATCCTCACATGCATGATGAATTTCAAATTTTTAATAATTTTTTCTTATGACTAAAATTGATATATCTTAACATCCGTACGGTTGGATCGTCGAAAAAATCATTTTAAAAATTAATCTTGTAAATCGGGAACGAGTCTCGTTGTCGGGAAAGGTAATTTTACAGGATTTTTCTAATCCTCAAATGCATGATGAATTTCAAATTTTTAATAATTTTTTCTTATGACTAAAATTGATATATCTTAACATCCGTACGGTTGGATCGTTGAAAAAATCATTTTAAAAATTAATCTTGTAAATCGGGAACGAGTCTCGTTGTTGGGATTTGTAATTTTACTAGATTTTTTTAATCCTGACATGCAAGATGAATTTCAAATTTTTAAATAATTTTTTCATATGACTAAAATTGATATATCTTAACATCTGTACGGTTGGATCATCGAAAAAACCCAATTGTTATTCCTAATGAATTAACAATGAGATTTACAGAAGGGGGGTTGAATGTAAATCTCAAAACTTTTTCAAGTTTTGAGCAGTTTCAAAGGCTATGTGTTTAAGATAAACAAGTGTATGAATTGCTTTAAGCTAATACAGACATATATATATTCAAACACTAATGTAAAGAACACAACAGACCTTAAAAACATTTATGGTGGATTGTTGTTCCACCAGAGATGGTATTTCAGAAAATCTGTGATTCAAGAAGTTGATCACAGCTGCGTCCTAGTACAAACTAGATAATTTTTCTCTCAAGATTTTTCTAAACAGCTCTGGAAAAATTCTCTTCTAATTACTAGCTGCTACTTGGTTTATATATCCCCAAGTTTACAAGTGAAGACAAAGATAAAAAGTACAATAATAAAATAAGTTATCCACTTGTTTCTACTCCATTTTACTCCAGTGCATTGTTGACTATTGCCTCTTTATGCTAGAGTAGAACGGCTGCTTTTTCTGATGTTCCTGAATTAGGCTACCACATCTCAGTTGTCTCTGTCAACCCATGTGCCTCTGTTTGTAGGTACAACTACCACTTGTCAACTACTATTTAACACAACATCCGTTGAAGCCTTCATCCGTTGATGGTTTTATCCGTTGATGTGTTAGCAGTTAAAGCTCTATCCGTTGATGCACTCATCCGTTGAAGGATGTTATCCGTTGAAGCTTTAGAGACATCCGTTGAAGCTTTGTTTCTCATCCGTTGAAGGTCTTTAAGTTATCCGTTGACACCATTTCATTTATACAAGATTACAAGGCATGAACTATTTACAATTGGCCTTCCTATCTGCATATCCTCTAGTAGTCAACATGACTTATAATTTCCCTCAACATTTAAGAATTATATCTCAAATTCAGAGACTGAAATGTGCTACAACACTAGACTTATTTCTAAGTAAAGCTACACCATCAACGGATAGCCAAAATGGTCTTATCCGTTGAGGCTACAAATACTAGATTTCTACTTAAGTGTTTTGTTAAACATATCATCAAACTAATGCACATATATTCCTAACAATCTCCCCCTATTTATGTCTATGAGAATTGTAGACATAAATTCAAGGTTAACTTGATGATAACAAAACACTTAACAAATATATGAACTGAAACTAAGTAGAAATTTAAAAGTGTTGCAAAAGTGTATGTACTAGAAGGTAATTGAAGATTTACAGTATTTCCAAGGGTGCTCCTCTAGCCTGAGCAAATCATCTTTTTCTTCTTTGTTCCCTGGTTTTCTTTCCTAGCCCTTCGTCGTTTTCCTCAATTTGGAGTTGGAGTTGTCTGAAGAATTCAGCTTCATCTTCATCACTGATATCCAACTTAGATTACATTTCTTTGAGAGTTTCATTGCTGGCAATCTTGAGTTGGTCTTCAAGTCTGAAAAATCTTCTGACTCCTTTATCATCTCTGAATTCCATCAACCAATGAGGTGATTTGTGAATTGTAGTTCCCCTTTCTTGAATGAGTAAGGTTCTGGGCAAAGCATTGGGCTCCCTCCAAGTTTTCCTAATGTTGGCAATCTTGTTAAGAATTTCAGTCTTGGCAGTCCTGGTAAAGCCAGAATCCTTTTGTATGGCTGAAAAGACTCTAATCAAGGTAGAGTAGCCTTCATTCAGAATCCTGTAGAGAGGCCATGTTCTTTCCCCAGCTCCTTTGTATCTGAACACCAATCTCTCTGGTAGCTGTCTGTAGGCAACAATTCCCCTTACATCCTCCAGCTCATCCAGATAGAGTTCAATGTCTGAAATTTCTTTTATGTCACAGATGTGAACATAATCATCTTTAGAAATGGGTGGCTTAGGGTTAGGTTAATGTTTTTGAGTGAATTTCTTAGAGTTTAGGGGAGGTGTAGATTTGGATTTTCTTTTCTGTTTCTTTGGTAGTGGAAGAGTGGTTAAAAAGGTAGGCAAATTGATGGTGTCCCAATCAATAGGTTCCTCTTTTGGGATGATTGGTTCACCATGGATGTTTATAGTGGGATCAGCAACAAAGGGTTTAGGTATGGAAGGTAGAGATTTAGTTTCTTCAGTGTTGCCTTCACTCCTTCTATGTGCCTTGGCCTTTCTTCTGTTTCCCTTCTGCCATTCCTCCTTTTCCTCCATACTTTCACCAAATATACTCCCAAAAACCTCATCTAAGTTTGCAATCTTGTCTTCACCCCTGACTTCAATTCCTTTCTCATTTTGAACTAGACTTGACTTTAGCTTTCGTTCAAGCTTTGCATGTGCTCTTTTGTCAGCCTTGAGTTTTTCAGCTTCTTTCTTTAACCTTTTGGTTTCTTCCCTCTTGGCTATTGAGAATTTGGGATGTCCTTACATCACACATATGCTCTTTCCCTCTCTAAAGATAATAGCCATGTTTCTCCTTACTGCCTCATCCATGGTCTCCTTATGTTTTATGATGCTAGCACCCAAAACTTTGTCTTCATCAGACTTTGGAAGAGGAAAGTCCACTTCTTCCATTTGAGCAAAGTCTAGAGGGTTCTTTGTGGAGTCCTTGTTGGATCTAGTGTTGGGCTTGAGAACCATAGGTTTTAGATTCTTGAAAGAAGTCTCTCCAACTTTATTTCTCCTTTCTGGCTTGTGCTCCATATTGATTGGTTCAACATTTGTGCTATGTTTCACAGATATTGATTTATCTTGTGTTGAGCCAAACAACTGTTGCACCCTTTCATCAATTCTCGTCTTTTGCTCTTTCACTTGAATTTCAGCTGCTGCTAGCTGGATTAAATCAATTCCATCAAGCTTTCCTTTGATTTGAATGATTGGAGAAGTAGTGATGGCAGGAACTAGCACTTTAGATATTTGGATTTTTGTAGATGGCTCTCCTTCCCCTTCCCTTTTACTCTCCCCCTTTTTGTTATCATCAAGGAGAGGGGTCAAGCCCTGTGCTTTTGCCAGCTGCATAAGTAGATTTGTTTGAGATTGTTGGTTGTGAAGAATGGTGGCCACAGAATCTTCAATAACTTGAACTCTGTCTTCCAATTTGGCCAGCCTCTTTTCAGTATGTGATTCCTTTTTCAATCTCAACAAAATGTCCTGCATTGTACCATAGGGCATGACTGAATCCAATTTTTCAGAATTGTAGGATTTCAAGTCAGCAATATCCTTTCTGAGTTCATCCACACTCAGATTCTGTCTTACTCGCTGCAACTTCATGAGATGCAGTGAGTCCAAGTGAGCTGTATGGATAGCCTTTGTACCTGCATGAGAAGTTTTCTGAATGGCCTGTTGGATAGTACTGATTTGTTTGACTAAGGAGACATTGAATTGCCCTGTTGTATACTCCTTTGTTAAGGCCCATTCAGGTAGATTTGGAATAGAACTAAGGCCTTCATCTCCCCCTAAGTTCATGCTTCCATCAGAAGAAACAAAGTCATCATCATCAGAATTTACTCCAAATTCTTCAGATGACTCACCAGCTTTTGAAGGCATCTTGTTAATAGCAGCTTTGTCCCTTTGAAGAGATGTTGTTGTATGTACTAGATGTAGTGTCTTTTCTGCCTCCACATTGCCCTGTACAGCCAATAATTGATAGGCTGAAACAGGATGAGTAAAAGTGTCAGCATCCAAGGAAATGTTATCAATTACAGCTTTGTAACGTTGCTGAAATTGTCTTTCCTTTTCAGCATCATTCACAATCATTGACTCACTAGCAATGGCTGGTTCCATCCTTATATCTGATGTACCTGCCTTTCTCTCATTTTCTCTATGTTCTTGCATCAGGGGCTCCCCCTGGCTCACACAACTCACTCTCTCACCTTCACCTACTAAGGTGGTACCCCTCTTACTTACTTTTGCCATGCTGGAAAAAATAGCATGCATATTTGAGCTCTCAATCTCTCCTTTTGCCTGGGAGCAACCCAGCCTCTCACTCAAATTGTCACTCCCTTCCCTCAGTCCTAGAAGTGATTGTACAGTAACCAAGTCTTCTACATTTGGAATTGGTTCAGTTGTGTGTGTAGAGACTATCAACGGATGCGAAATAGCCGTTGAAGGTAAACTGATGGTATCAACGGATAACTGCTGTTAAGCTTATCCGTTGAAGAACAACCACTTGTCAACGGATGAGTGATATCCATTGAAGAAGGAAAAGAAGTAGAAATTGAAAGTGATATAACTGTTGAATCTGTGTAGATTGATATGAGTTTTGGTGACACAGATCCTTCAATTACATCTGAAAGAATTTGCGGGTGATCCAACAAATCATCTAAAAGATGATGATCACCTGTATTTGAGTGGGGCTCCTCCCTGAGTTGTAAATAGGGAGAATCAGGAATTGATGGGAATAACATATCCATATCTAGAGATGGTGATGAAGTGTGTGGTGATTGATGTGTGTTAATTGTGAGAGAATGGGGCTGTGACTCCACATTTGTTGGAGCCACATCAAACTGAGTTTGAGAAGGCATAGATACAGATGGATGTATATGTGCAGTGTGTGCACCCTGTGTAGAAGATTGGGTTCTGGCTCTCTTTCTTCTAATAAAGGCTTTTGTTGGTGAGTGTTTGGCTTTATTGTCCCTCCCTCGTTTGTTCTGTGTTCCTGGTTGGGAACTATTTTCAATAGTTACATCCTTTTAGGAGGATGCAGCTAGGGATATGCTAGTAACCCTTTCAACCACCACAGCTTTTTGATAAACTGTGGCTTAGCTAGCTTGGGAAGCACTTATCTCTCCTTCCTTATCCTGGGGGTTTCTTTGATGTTCACCCCTCCCCTCACCACTCACACCCTGTTCACTCCCCTCAGGGTTAATGGTAGATGTTACAACTGTTGTCTTTTGAGAAACAACAGAGGTAGTTTTCTTTGTCTTTGATTTTAAAGTTTAGTTTTGGTGACCTTGGTAGGAATCTGTTGGGGCATTGTCACAGATTCCTATGGCCACACTAGAAGATAAAGAAATAGAGGGGTTGGAAGAAGTAGGAGTTGTAGAAGTAATTACCTCACTTACCTGAGGTGCATTCTTGATTGGTAAATATACCAATGGCACACTGCTGTTGAGATCCATTCTCAATAAATCTGCAAGAACTCTTTTCTCTTGTGCCCAGCACTTGAGTTTATTATTCTCATTGGTTATGACCAAACCTTCAGCAACATGGTTAGCCAATAACATAAAGAATCTAGCATAATAGATGTTATTAGATCTATTAGCTTTGTTACCTAATCTAGTACCCAATTCTAGCATAACATAGTTGCTAAAATTAAAATACCTATCAGAAACAAGCATATAGAGCATATTAACAAGAGATGAAGTTATGGCATCAAAATTGCTAATTTTCCCAGAGAAAACCTTGATAAAGGCATCCCCAAGAAAACTCCATTCTTTCCTAAGGCCTTTTCTTTTAATACTCCCTAAACTAGCAGAGTTAAGAGAATAACCTATGGAATCTAACATGCTGGATATATCATTATCAGTGTGTGGTGTCATGGTATTGTTCTCAGGTAATTTAAAACATGCTAGTAAATCATCACAGTTAACACAGTGATTTTTACCTTTGAGAGTGAAGGAGATAGTCATATCTATTGAGTTGAACTCAGCAGTTGTCCAAATCTCCTCAACTACTTCACAGTAAATCGTTGGGGCTTCCAGCATTGCATAGCTAAGTTTACAGTTTTTGATGAAGTCCATCATTTTGTGATAATCGGAGTGGGCTTCATTCCTTTCTACCAAAGCTATGAAATTGTTCTTCTCATAGATGAATCCAGATTGAGACATAATCTTTACTACTGGTGCCATTGTTGTGAGTAGAAATTGCAGAGAATAACTTGAAGGTTTTGTAGAGAGAAAATGGTAAAAGCTTTGAAATTTCAAGAAGTCGTAAACTAAAAATGAAAAATCAGAAGGGCTTATATACTTTCTCAAATTAAAAAGCATAAATAAAAGATTAAACAATAAATATCTGTAAGTGAATTTCAGTCGTTTAAGAATAAACTCTAAGTATTCTAAAAACTACCTTTAAAATAAATGCATACAGCTGTATGTATGAGTATCAACGGTTAATACAATAGAATCAACGGCTGTGAAACACCTGAATCGACTGATGTGATATTTCAACGGATAAAGTAAACTGTCATCCGTTGAAGAGCACTTTAGTTTTATCCGTTGACGGATAAAAATTTCCAGAAATGTATATGTCTTTCAACGGATAATGAACATCCGTTGACAGAACAATTTTGACTTTCAACGGATAGGGAATATCCGTTGATGGAATAATCTGTGTTAAAAATCAAATTTGTTCTAGCAGCTAATACATTTCAGGCTTCAAATCAAATTGCAATAAGGACATGAATTTTAAGAGTAATTAAGCATACCTAGCTCACTTACCAATCTTGTGAATGTTGATTCATCAAGTGGCTTGGTAAATATGTCTGCAATTTGTTGTTCACTTGGAACAAAATGAAGTTCCACTGTACCTTTCATCACATGTTCCCTAATAAAGTGGTACTTGATATCAATGTGCTTGGTTCTTGAGTGCTGCACTGGATTTTCAGTAATGGCAATGGCACTTGTGTTGTCACAAAATATTGGAATTTTGTCAACAGTCATACCATAGTCAAATAACTGGTTCCTCATCCATAGTATTTATGCACAGCAACTACCAGCTGCAATATACTCAGCTTCAGCTGTTGATGTGGAAACAGAATTCTGCTTCTTGTTGAACCATGATATAAGCTTGTTCCCTAGAAATTGACAGGTGCCTGTTGTGCTTTTCCTGTCTATTTTGCAACCTGCATAATCTGCATCTGAGTAGCTAATTAGATCAAAACCAGACTCTCTAGGGTACCAAATTCCTAGATTTGGAGTCCCCTTGAGATATCTGAAAATTCTTTTAATAGCCACTAAGTGAGATTCTTTAGGGTCAGCTTGAAATCTAGCACAGAGACATGTAGAGAATATTATATCAGGTCTACTAGCAGTTAAATATAAAAGTGAGCCAATCATGCCTCTATAACTTGTAATATCTACAGACTTTTCAGCCTTGTTTAATTCAAGCTTAGTGGCAGTGGCCATGGGAGTTTTTGCAGGTGAACAATCCATTAAGTCAAACTTCTTTAAAAGATCATAAATATATTTAGTTTGACTAATGAAAATTCCACCACTAACTTGTTTAACTTGTAACCCAAGAAAGTAAGTTAGCTCTCCCATCATGCTCATTTCATATTTACTTTGCATTAATTTAGCAAACTTTTTACAAAGCTTATCATCTGTAGATCCAAATATAATATCATCTACATAAATTTGTACAAGTATCTTAGAGCCATTAACATTTCTAAAGAAGAGAGTTTTGTCAAAAGTATCCTCTTGTGAAATGATTATCTAGAAGGAACTTTGACAAAGTCTCATACCAGGCTCTAGGTGCTTGCTTTAGTCCATAGAGTGCTTTCAACAGATAATACACATGGTCTGGAAAATTTTGATCTTCAAAACCTGGAGGTTGGCTTACATAAACTTCTTCCTCCAATTCCCCATTTAGAAATGCACTCTTGACATCCATCTGATAGACTTTGAAATTGGCATTAGCTGCATAGGCTAGAAAGATTTCTGATGGCTTCAAGTCTTGCAACTGGAGCAAATGTTTCATCAAAATCTATTCCCTCTTGTTGAGAATAGCCTTTAGCAACCAATCTAGCTTTATTCCTTATGACAATGCCATTTTCATCCATCTTGTTTCTGAATACCCATTTTGTGTCAATGGAACTCTGGTTCTTTGGCTTGGGTACCAGCTTCCAAACTTTGTTTCTCTCAAATTGGTTCAGCTCTTCCTGCATAGCTAATATCCAATCTGGATCCATTAAGGCTTCTTCCACTTTCTTAGGTTCCTCCTGAGATAGAAAACTACTATACAGACATTCATTTTGAGTAGCTCTTCTTGTTTGCACTTTAGATGATGCATCACCAATGATCAGTTCAAAGGGATGATTCTTGGTCCATTTCCTTTGAGGTGGAAGATGTGCTCTAGATGAGGTGGCCTCAGTATTGTCGTGATGTGAGACAGAGTGTTGATCAGTTGAAACTCCCCCTGAGTTGTTGGTCCTTTGCAGGGAACTTAGAGTTCTATCAACTGATGATGTAAATCGATTATCCGTTGATGAACTATGATCAACGGATGCTTCATTATGTACTTCAACGGATGATGCACTATGTCTTTCAACGGATACTGCATTGCCTCTTTCAACGGATGCAGAATTCTGTGCATTATCCAATGGCATATCTTGAATCCCTTTTGAAGTGTCATCTCCATCAACCTCCTCTTCACTATCATCACAATACTATCTCAATGTTGTCAAATTTGAGTCTTTCATGGTGTCCCTCATCTGTTAGTCCATCAATCTTTTTATCATCAAACACAACATGCACAGATTCCATAACAATGTTGGTTCTTAGATTGTAGACCCTATAAGATTTTCCAGCTGAGTAACCAACAAATATCCCTTCATCAGCCTTTGCATCAAACTTACCCTTTATGGTCAGATTGATTTCTCAGTATAAAGCATTTACATCCAAAGACATGAAGAAAGTTTAGAGTTGGTTTTCTTCTCTTGAACAACTGATAAGGAGTCATGCCTTTAGCTTGATTGATCAAAGAAATATTCTGAGTGTAGCAGGCACAATTAACAGCTTCAGCCCAGAAATATGTTGGTAACTTTGATTCTTCAAGCATTGTTCTGGCAGCCTCAATTAAAGATCTGTTCTTTCTTTCAACTACCCCATTTTGCTGAGGTGTTCTTGGAGCTGAGAACTCATGCATGATTCCATTTTCTTCACAGAACAGCCTTATTGTCAAATTCTTGAACTCAGTTCCATTGTCACTCCTTATATTCCTAACCTTTCAAGTCAGGATGATTATTGACTTGCCTGATGTGATTGATAATGATTTCACTTGCTTCATCCTTTGATCCAAGAAAATAGACCCATGAAAACTTTGAGAAATCATCTACAATCACCAAGCAATATCTTTTTCTTGCAATTGACAATACATTGACTGGTCCAAACAAATCCATATGTAGCAGCTGTAATGGTTCATCAATTGTTGTTTCAAGCTTCTTTTCGAATGATGCTTTCCTTTGTTTGCCTTTCTGACAAGCATCACACAAACCATCCCTTGAGAATTCAACAAGAGGAATTCCTCTAACTAAGTCCTTTTTGACTAGATCATTCATTGTCTTGAAATTCAAATGGGATAGCTTCTTGTGCCATAGCCAACTTTCAGCTGAACTTGCTTTGCTGAAGAGACAAGTAATAGATTCTGCATCTGTAGAGTTGAAGTCAGCTAAGTACACATTTCCTTTTCTAACTCCAGTTAGAACCACTTTGTTGTCTTTCTTACTGGTGACAACACAGGCTTCTGAATTGAAGGAAATTGTATTCCCTCTATCACATAGTTGACTGATGCTCAGTAACTTGTGCTTGAGACCATCAACTAATGCAACTTCATTCAATTATGACATTCCTTGTTGAAATCAAGCCATATCCCTATAGTAAACCCTTTGCTGTCATCTCCAAAGGTTATGCTAGGGCCAGCTCTCTCCTTAAACTCTGTGAGCAGGGAGAAATCTCCTGTCATGTGTCTTGAACAGCCACTGTCCAAGTACCATAGATTTCTTCTTTTTCCCTGCACACCATAAAATCAATCAAGTTGATTTTGGTACCCAAGTTTCCTTGGGTCCATTCTTGTTAGCCTTTCTCCTAGACTTCATTCCTCCTGCATCTTTAGACTTAGGTAACTTTGAGTCAACCTTGATCTTAGATGTAGTTGGTTGAGGTGTAGGGTTAGTCACAGAATCATTTAGCACATTTGGAATTTGATAAGGCATGGATTGTGCAAGCATGTTATTCCATATTGGCATATTGTATGGCATTTGAGGCATACTAAATGCAGCAAGATAAGGATTGTTAAAATATGGCATGTTTGCAAAATGTGCATAAGGATTCTGTTGAGACATAACAGTCATAGCATGCAGAGGTGATGCAGACATATTAGGCATGGAAGAGGGTACAGGAATGGGAGTTTTCTTAATAGATTTGCAATTAGCAGATAGATGATTAACACTACTACAATGCACACAGCTTTTTCTAGGAGCATACTTATCAGGTGTGTAATTGTTATGTTTGTTAACCCCTACCTTCCCATTTCTATTAGATTTCCTTTTAGTTTCCTTTTTATCCTCAACCACTTTGAGCCTATTCTTTAACTGTTCTAAGGTCATGTGTCCTATATTCACCTTACTGAAATCTTTGGATGTGCTTGCTTCTTCTTTGACAAAGTTCTTGGAAGTTGAACCAAACTTTTTGTTGAGTTTCTTTAGATTTTCACTTTTAGAAACATCTGTCTGTTTTAATTGAGGAACCTTCAACGGATGCTCCTTTTCTTCCTTCAACGGATAACTTTCATCATCCGTTGATTCCACATCCGTTGACATCCCATCAATTAATTCCATTTTCTTTTTGTTTTTATCCCAGGCAGTCTCACAGAATGATTCAATTCCTTGGACCTTGGCAATTTGAGCACTAACATCCCTAGATGTCTTCCAGGCTTTAATCATCTCTTGCTCTCTCTCTAATTGATTAGAAAGTATTTCTACTTTCTTAACAGATTCAGCTAGTTCATTTTCAACAGATATACAATGTAGCTTAGTTTTCTCTAGGTCAATCAACTTATCTTCTAACACAGTATTTTCTATCACTTAAAAACAAATTATTCTCTTTAATCCTACTATTTTCTTTAGCAAGAGATTTAAGAGACACACACAAATGATACAGTTCAGTAGACATGTCATTAAAAGCATCATTGCATTCTTCTTTAGTAAGCTGTGTTAAATCAGTAGTGATTACCTGGTTGCTTGATGAACTAACTTCATTTTCCTCAGAATCAGCCATGAGAGCCAAGTTGACATATTCCACATCTTCATCCTCTTCTTCTCCATCAGCTGCCCAGTCTTTTTCTTGAGTAATGAAAGCCCTCTCCTTTTGCTTGAGCAGATCAAAATATTTCTTTTTGTAATCTACTTGGTCAAATTTCTTCTTTTCAGAAGTTGGCTTTCTGCACTCACTTGCAAAGTGTCCACTTATACCACAATTGAAACACTTGAACTTGGATTTGTCCACCATGTTCTTATGAGGTTTAGTGGCTCTAGTGTTTTTCCTAAATTTCATCTTTGCAAATCTTCTGGACAGAAATGCAAGATGCTCATCAATACCATCAGAGTCATCTTGGCTGGAGTTGTCTTCATTCTCAGCAACTTGCTCCTTACCCTTGCTTGATTCTGATTTGCTTGTGCCATCTTTGGAGTTTAATGTAGATCTCACAGTTTCTTGTCTGCATTCTTTCTCATTTTCAGCTACCAAGGCAACTGAACCTCCTTTCTTTCTTCCATTCTCCAATACCTCATCCTGTTCCAGCTCTAGTTCATAAGTCTTCAAGATTCCATATAATCTTTCAAGAGTGAAGTCCTTATAATCTTGAGAGTTTCTCAAGGAGACAGTCATGGGTTTCCATTCCTTTGGCAAGGATCTTAAAAATTTAAGATTTGAATCCTTCACCTGGTACACTCTACCATACAGCTTCAGTCCATTCAACAGCTTTTGGAATCTATTGAATGTGTCATTTAAAGATTCATTTTCTTCAAAATGAAAATACTCATACTGTTGAATGAGAAGCTGCATTTTGTTTTCTTTTACTTGTTCTGTACCTTCACACAGTAGCTGAACTGTGTCCCAAACCTCTTTGGCAGTTGTGCAATTTATCACATTATCAAACATATCCTTGTCAAGACCATTAAACAAAATGTTCATAGCCTTCTTATCCTTGTGGACTTCTTCTGTGTCTTCCATTGTCCATTCTGCTCTAGGTTTTGGAATGGATTGACCAACAGCAATTATGGCTGTAGCAACTGTGGCTACTTTGTGGGGAATGTGAGGACCATTCTCAATGCAGTTTACATAACCTTCATCTTGGGAGAGTAGATGAAGGTGCATTTTCACCTTCCAATGGTGATAACTGTCTTTGTCAAGAGCTGGGATTTTTACTCCAATATCCTTCTTACTCATCTTTGTTAGTTTCCAAGATCTTTAAACTCTTTGTGTGTCAAGAGCTTGCTCTGATACCAATTGTTATTCCTAATGAACTAACAATGAGATTTACAGAAGGGGGGTTGAATGTAAATCTCAAAACTTTTTCAAGTTTTGAGCAGTTTCAAAGGCTATGTGTTTAAGATAAACAAGTGTATGAATTGCTTTAAGCTAATACAGACAGATATATATTCAAACACTAATGTAAAGAACACAACAGACCTTAAAAACTTTTCTGGTGGATTGTTGTTCCACCAGAGATGGTATTTCAGAAAATCTGTGATTCAAGAAGTTGATCACAGCTGCGTCCTAGTACAAACTAGATAATTTTTCTCTCAAGATTTTTCTAAACAGCTCTGGAAAAATTCTCTTCTAATTACTAGCTACTACTTGGTTTATATATCACCAAGTTTACAAGTGAAGACAAAGATAAAAGTACAATAATAAAATAAGTTCTCCACTTGTTTGTACTCCATTTTACTCCAGTGCATTGTTGACTATTGCCTCTTTATGCTAGATTAGAACGGCTGCTTTTTTCTGATGTTCCTGAATTAGGCTACCACATCTCAGTTGTCTCTGTCAACCCATGTGCCTCTGTTTGTAGGTACAACTACCACTTATCAACTGCTATTTAACAGAACATCCGTTGAAGCCTTCATCAGTTGATGGCTTTATCCGTTGATGTGTTAGCAGTTAAAGCTCTATCCATTGATGCACTCATCCGTTGAAGGATGTTATCCATTGAAGCTTTAGAGACATCCGTTGAAGCTTTGTTTCTCATCCGTTGAAGGTCTTTAAGTTATCCGTTGACACCATTTCATTTATACAAGATTACAAGGCATGAAATATTTACAATTGGCCTTCCTATCTGCATATCCTCTAGTAGTCAACATGACTTATAATTTCCCTCAACATTTAAGAATTATATCTCAAATTCAGAGACTGAAATGTGCTACAACACTAGACTTATTTCTAATTACACCATAGATGGGCTAATAAGACACTCATTTTACGTCACCTTAGGCCCGTTTTATGTTGCAATAGGCCTATTGTAACGCCAAATAACCATTTCATCCGCAAATGTTGCCATTGCTATCTAATGTAATGTTTTGATTATCAACCGTAACACAAATAAAAACATTACCTTAGGGAGATAGGATAACACTAGATAAATCAAACGTAACGGTAATTCAGTGTTACCTTAGCATTTGAAAAAATCATGTGGGATCCACCTGACTGGATTGCCACGTAGGCAGCCACGTCATATAGAGGGACCCACTGACACGTGGCGAGCAATGCCACATGGACTGCCACGTGGACTGCCACATAGATTGGCTAATCAGTGGTACCCACTGCCATGTGAGACCCACATGTGGGCCCACTTTTATTACTGCCGTAACAGTAAACAAATCTAATGTAACACTGTATTTGGCAAAAGAAACACAAATTTAGATTTTGTAACAGTGATAAATATAGCTATTGTAACACTAATAGATAACATTTTGAAATGTAGTTTTGATAAACACATTACTGCCATTAACAAAATAACAATTCAACTATACCAAAACATATTTCCCCAACAAACTAGTCTTACAGCATTCAGAACACCAACTCCGCCAACATAATAACCACTTCGCCAAAATTATAGTACGATTCACTACATCACTCCACCAAAATCATACTAACAAGAACACCAAACAATCCCCAAATTCCAACTCTAACCAAACCAAATAAACACCATCCACCACCAATTACAGTGAGTACCAAAAGTTATAAACCAATAATTCAAAAGTCTAAATAACATAAATGTCCATACTATTAACTCAAGCTAATGCTTGTAAAGAGAAATATCTAAGAAGAAGTCCGGGCAGTCTTGGAAGTCCCAGCAGTCCCGATAGTCATTGGTGTACCATTTTCATCATCCTCGCTTGAAATATTAGCATCAACTTCTCCAATGTCCAGATTCAAGCCTGGATTAGCTGCTGCGATCTTTTTGAGAATAACTGACAAGTTATCCTGCACTTTCTTGGAAACCTTTTCTTCCAGTTCAGCCTCAAGTTCTCCCCCTGATCTTTGCAGTCAAATCTTCCAAATAAGTGTCTGCAGGAGCCGAATCTGATTCCATCGCTTTCTTGTTCTTTCTCTACAAGAAAAATGTTGTTAAATATTAATCAATTTTACCATAGAATTGTGCTACACAACTACACAACTACTAACAAGGTTTGCATTAAGGTGGCCTATACTAATACTTAACAGCCTTTTATTTCCGCTAAGTCTCTTATGTTATTTGTTTTACCAAATAAATTAAACCAACAAAACATACTTGGCAAAGCATTTTTTATCTCTTAATTTTAAAGAAATAGACAAATTGAACTACCGTGCAGCATTTAACCTCCATAAAAAAAGTAAAGTCCTTACGTTTCTTTTTTGCGGAGCAGCCGTAGTCTTGTATGTTCGGCCATCTTGTTCATGAGATTCCAAATAAATTTCAGCTTGTGATGGCGAGGCGAGATTAGGATCAGTCTTTTTCTATTATAGAGCACAAAAGAAAAAGACAAGGTTATCTAGCTCAAAGTTACCACATAACTATTGATTTACTTAAGAAAAATTGTACATCAACTATTTAAAAAATGCCTAAGCACTAACATTCAATCAAAGGATTTATGAACAAACAACTAGGTAGTCATTACTATTTAGTAGACACAATCCAAGTGTGTACGGGAAGTCAATGAAGGCAATATAATGCGGTTCTGAAATTGAATATCTAAATTCAAGCAAATACCAGCAAAAAATAGACATGCATCTGATTTCTGAAGAATTAAAGCACAAAAATATTTGATGGCACTTGACATGAACAACTAAATTATTGTGTCTGCGAGCTCTATTTTATTAGTTTTTTCGGGTTGTTCACAGTGAATTATTTAAAGTTATATAAATGCGGATTGGTTTGTAATAATCTGAATATCATAACTAATCAGACAACTAAATAATTGCTAGTTATAATGATGATATCGACAAGGACAGATACATTATTTAAAAAGGGGGGTTCTAACATGTCCCATTTTAAAATTGGATTTAAGAACATGTCCACATCTAATTAAATTATAAATTTATCCTATAATCAAAATTAATCCAATTTAACTTAACCATGGGGCCGTAATTATAATATCAAAATAAAAGGGGAAATATTCATAAATGTACTAGTTAATTTAGGAATCATACCAACTTCTCTCCAACTTCTGCACTACTGTTGGCACCCTGATTGTGTGGGTCAGTTACCGAAGCGCGGATTACTTTGTTATCATGTGCTAATTCCTATTAAAAAAAATTGCACAATCCAGTTTGAGAATCTTTAAAATCATTAAAATCATATTAAAAAGAAGCACGAAGGCACCTTCACCGACTCATCTCCCCAATACTTTATCAGCAATTTAAAATCCTCGAGCGGAATCTCCTTGGGCCTATGTTCAAGCCTTTCATCATCAGTGGCATGATGTGTGTAATGCTTTGCCTTCATCCGAGACTTGTAAGTCCTCCAGCATCTATTAATTGTCTCATAAACCCAGGACTGAGCTTCATTCGGAATAATATAATGGTCCTAATATATAATAAACTCAAGATCAATAAAATGAAGGGGTTAATTGAAAAATAAATGAAACTGAGGTTTAGGTAATAGAATTTACCCGAGTATAGTCCCACATTTTCTTCTTCAATTGTTCAGGAACCAGGCGCCAGTTGACATAAGTAAGAGAGACATTGTCCTTTGCAACTATTCCGAGAAAATTACTCAGCTCTCTCGTAACTTTTCCGTCTCTTGAAACAGGTACATTTTGTTTGTTCAAAAAAATCACCGGTCTTTCATCACGTGTCCTTGCGTGAACAGTTAGCAGTTTTGTCCTTCCTCTCCATTTTTGGGCTTTGGTACTTCATAGTACATGCACACACAAAAAAAGGTGACTGCGAATTTAATAATTAATTAAATTCTTACTGCCTCTCCATCAATAAATAATTAGTGTGCATAATTCATGCGTAGTTATATTTAGAAAGTAAAGTACCTGCTTCAGTTTCTTCCTCAACAACATTTTCCGAATTAGAAGCGTGCACATTCTCGGTTGTTGGCGGAAGAATGCCCTGCTTTTGACGTTCCCACATTGCTAAATAAGCAGATACAGACCCACGTGATTCTAAATTGCTCGCGGATTTTAAGATTTTACTACATGTTGGTTTCAGGAGCTTAGATTTACTGTTCATTTCCTTGTCAGATGTTTTACCAGCTTGCGATGGTTCATTCTCTGTTGCAGCGGTGACATTAGCTCGCGAACGAGTTCTTGGTCCAAGGGGGACATGGTTCTTTTTCTTCCCATTCTTCGTTCTCTACAATTATTAGGATTGCAAATATAATGTGAGGCCAAAGCAATAAAGAGTATAAAATAAAAACAAAATATATAGGAAACTTGATATAGTGATAAACAAAATATCAGGTCTTAAACTAATAAAAAACACAATTTACACTCTTAAGAAACAAGGAAGGAAGGCCAAAGTAATGAAGAATGTAAAAGAAATCCATACCTCAGATGAATCATCACTATCATGTTCGTCCTCACTTTCCGGATTATAATCATCATCATCCGGAGAGGCTTTGTCTTTTTCTTTGGATTTCTCAATAACTGTTGCTGATCGAGCTCTCAAATCAATCACTAATTTTTTGATCCCAAGTTCTTCCAACCTTCTATCATTTTCCTTCATTCGATTAAGTCTTTCTTGCTCACATGCTGGTAGCGGTGGGGGGGGCACCTGCAATAATTATAAATCAGCACTGTTATTAGTGTAGCTCAACTATGCATTGTACTTTCTTTCTAAAAATTTGGAAGGAGTGTTTAAGTGAATATTACAAGTGTTACAGTCCTGGTTAGAAGAAAAAAAAGAGGAACACTGACAAGGATACCTCGATGTCAGGTATAGCAAGTTCAAGGGGACATCTTACTTGGCGTGCATCACCTTGTAGCTGATCTTTCATTTTCTCATTATTTTGCAAAGTACGGGGTCTTTTTCTTTTGATTCGGTCAATGGTGGTGGGGGCAACTACAATAATTTATGAAGACAAGGTCAGTGATTAAATTGACATAACACAACAATAATCATTATAACTTATGTTTTTAAGAAGGAAAATTAAAAAATACCTCTTTATCCAGAATAATATCATCTTGTAACTGCAGTTTCCTTCTAGCAGACCCTTTATCGTTTCCTTGCCCAGCAGTTGCATCTTGCTGAGTAGGCAACAGAGCTGGCGATGATCGTAACGCATACCTCCGACTGGGCTCAGGTGTCTTCTTAACAATCTTCCTTGGGTTCTGCTTCTGCTGGAGTTCATGTGTGGTAATATATTTCCGCTTTTGTATTTTCTTCGGTGAAACTGTATTTATGCAAGAAAAAAATCCAAGTCAAAGAATTATCTTCAACTAATATGGACATCCAAGTCCCATTATGTATATATAAAGAGATACAGAAATAGATAGAGATGTGTACTTAATGGGGACCTAATTATTTATCAGCAATAGGCATACCTTCAAACAGGCTTTTCCTCGGCCTGACAATCACGTGTGGCTGCATCTGACACAACGGCTCAATTACAGGGTCAACAACTGTGTCTACATAAAGCTTGACCTCTTCGCCATCGTTGCACTTTTCTATCTCTTGAATGATGTCCAGGTCAGTCCTCAGCAGCTTCCAACCACCATGTTTTCCTTCTTTTGCATAGACTCCTCCGATTCATTGAGTTTGAGGAGATCCTTCACCTCCTCATCAGATCATTATAAGCCCACATATTAAGCATCTACATTATAAAATAGTCAAGCAATCTCCACCAGAGTAACTTGTCCTCTGAAACTCCCCACCGTGGTACAATCCAATATTAACGTGTTTTTCTGCCATCCTGCACAGAGTTCAAAGAGATGTCAATGGCTGACCATTAAACAAAATATTTCAAATGTATCTTTTCCAAATCCTAGTATGCCATAAACACATATCTCGAACTAATTGGTAAACACATATTAGATCAAATAATAAACAACAAAATATTCATGAATTGGCACTCGACACAAATGCAACAAACACAATTTCGATCACAAAAGTTATTAAGCATCTACTTCATATCCTATATTTGTTTTTATTACACGTGTAGGATATTTGCAGCTAACATACAAAATTATAAAAATAAGAAAAAATAGTTATCATATGCATCTACTGAATCAACTAAATTACAGTAAGGAGATTTAATCCCAACACTACGAAATATAACTAAGGGCATGCTGAACTTACCAAGACAATAAATATAACTACAAAGCAGACAACGACGACAAAAATTTAAACTACAAAGATGGATTTCATTGAAGAATTCATGGAAGAAATAAATTAAGATATTCAATTACATCTAAATAGTCCCAAACACAGAGAAAATACAAATAAAGTTCACTGCTGTGATTAATTTTAAACTTATAAATGTTAGCAGTTTGGTTGCTTCATTTATCGGGAATGGGAAACTCTTGTTGTAGGGATATCATCTCTGCAGCCAACTCATTTCATCAACATGAGTTTGAAGTCCACAAACAAATTTCAGTCTCACGGAGATCAGTATCGTTGACATCTTCATGTGCATCCACGTTTCCATTATCACACACTCCCTCGGTAGTTTCTTAATTACGTAATGTACATTCTTTTCGATTGGGTCTTCCACATAAAAAACTTGGTGCACTTGTTTGGCCAGGACATGAGGATCAGATTATTGGCATAACCTATTGAAATTTACTCGAATGTGACCGGTGTGGATCTTTTTGTTGTTGGTACCAACGACACTTAAATAGGACAACTGTAAATAATCCCCAGTAATCAAGTTCTATGATATCTTCTATCGATCCGTAGTAGCTGACATCCCCAACTATAGGGTTCTCGTCTCTAGAACTAGAGAAACTAGTTGTTTGTGCAGTCAATATACACCACTGTTTTGTGTTGTGCATCGAGAATCTCTATCACTTGTGTGGAATCGATAGCCATTAACAACATAACCAGTAAACCTTCTAGCTGTTCGATTAGGCCCCAACGCAAACACCCCCCAAGTCAGATGAAACCTCCACCATTTTCCCAACCTCTTCTCGTAACCAGTCCCAGAATTCTGCCGTGTGTCTTCGTGCCCTCTTGTATCTGTTCGTATTTTCATGGCTGTCCACCAAGGCTTGATGTTCCCTAAAATTATACTAAGTTAAAACAGTGCAGAAAAGAAAAAGTTCTTGAATTATGAATTAAAATTATTTACGTTAGAGCTTATTAAACTTACTCGAGGAGCCTCTCTACTTCTTTGTTACCAGTATTGAACAAAACATAGCGATGACTTGCCTTCCAATCAACATCTTCCAAATGAATAATAGTTCCATCTTTATTCCTTCTCGTTCCGATATGATATTCAGCTTGTGTTGGCCCTCTTTCGAAAACTGTTGAGCACATGTTGTTTTTTGTTGTTTCATCAGCAGCCAAAAATCTTGAACAAAATGTTACACATTCTTCAGCTATGTAACCTTCTGCAATAGAACCTTCCGGCTTACTTCTATTACGAACGTATGATTCAATTTTGCAAGATAACGCTCTATTGGGAACATGTTTCGAAGGTGCTGAGGTCCCCCAAGTCTAACTTCTCTAGTTAGATGAACAAGCAAGTGCACCATTATGTCGAAGAAAGCTGATGGAAAAATCATCTCAAATTGGCAAAGTACCTCGACGATTTCAGTTTCCAACTTCTCAAGCTCCTCCAAATCGATAACCTTGCTCCATAGAGCTCTAAGGCAGGCACTCAATTTCATCAAAGGTACAGCAACCTCAGCCTTTGTAGTTTTTTTGATGGCAAACTGCAACAAGTAGTGCAGTATGAAATGAGCATCATGGCTCTTATACCCCACTACTTTCCTCTCCTTTGTGTGCACATATCGCCCTATGTTGGAGGCACAACCGTACGGCAGTTTAGTGTTTTCCAACACTGAACAAAAGATCTCCTTCTCTTTGTTCGACAAGTCAAAGATTGCTGCTCGTATTTCATGGTGTGCTCCATCTTCTGATAGAACAGGATGGAGGGGTTTTCTAATTCCCATTTCTTGTAAATCTTTACGAGCGGCAACATGATCTTTTGTCTTGCCACTTATATTGAGTAAAGTGCCCCAATATGTTATCGCAAACATTTTTTTCTATGTGCATGGCGTCAAGGTTATGTCGAAGTGGATTATGCTTCCAATAAGGTAAATCAAAAAAAATTGACTTCTTTTTAAAAGGGCCCTCAGTTTTACTCTTTGCCTTTTTATTCTGCAGGCCGAATTGGTTTACATACCCAGACAACAACTCCTCAATGTCAGTTCCCGTTAAAACTGAAGGACACTGCCCCATTTCAATTACGCCATTAAACCTTTTAGTATCCATTCTCCACTTGTGTGCAGAAGGAAGAAACTTTCGGTGGTTCATATAGCACATTTTCTTGCTATGCTTCAAATAAAGTGATGAAGTTTCATAATGGCAGACAGGACACCCTAGTTTGCCTTTTGTGCTCCAGCCGGACAACATAGCATATCCCGGGAAATCGCTAATAGTCCATAGCACTCTAGCACGTAAATTAAAATCTTCATCAGCCAAGGCATCATAAGTATTAACGCCGACCTCCCATATTCTTTTTAACTCGGCAATTAAAGGTTGCATGAACACATCAATACTATTCTTTGGTGAATCTGGACCAGATATTAGTGTCGAAAGAATTAGATTTTCTTGTTTCATGCATAGCCAAGGTGGGAGGTTGTAATTGACCAATACAATTGGCCAGGTACTGTGACTTAGGTTCATTGAACGATAGGGGTTGAATCCATCTGAGGCTACTCCTAAACTAACATTCCGATTTTCTAATGAAAAATCAGGATAGTCAGCATCTATCGTCTTCCAAGCCTCTGTATCAGCCGGATGTCTTACTTTTCCATCCTGTTGACGTCCCATATCGTGCCATTTCATTAGTTTCGAATATTCCTTGCACATGTATAGCCTCTGCAATCTCGGCTTTAGAGGGAAGTACCTCATCACATTAGCTGGCACTTTGTGTACAACCTGCCCCGGATCACTAGCATCATTGCCTTTTTTTCCGGTAACACCCACCTAGAAACACCACAATTGTCGCATTTTTCTTTGTCTTTATTTTCGCCCCAGTACAACATGCAATTATTTCGGCATGCATGTATTTTTTTCATAATGTAAGCCTAAATCCTTGATCATATTTTTTGCAGCATTCAAAGACAAAGGTATTTGGGCATCAGGAAAGGCGTCTCTTATTAACTCCAGCAATTCCCCAAAGGCAGACTCGGAAATTCCATGAGCACACTTTAAATGATAAAGTTTGATCAGGAAACTTAACGAGAGAATTTAGTTGATCCGGGGTATAGTGGTTGTTTACCCTCCCTAACATGGCCATAAAACTTTCTAGCCTCTGCATTGTTAGACTTTCATAGTCATTTTCTAAATCTCGAAACTTTTTACCCGTACAATTGAACATTTCACCTAAATTATCTTCGAAATCAATCCCCGTCCCCGAATCCATCAAGTCAGTACTACCGTCTATTTTGGTATGTGATACCTCGCAAATCCATTTCATATGTAATGGAGAAGGGCCACTACATATGAGATGATCATAGATAACTGTTTGAGTGTGCCAATAACGGTTGACACATACTTTGCAGGGGCACTTCATTTCTTCTCCTTTAGCATGAATTGGAAATGAATTTTCCATAAATGCCTTTATCCCTCGTACATATTCTTTACTAGATTTTGGAAATCCTATCCAGCTACTATAATCATCTTCCATAAGTACACTGTATAATATAGCCTGCGAAGTTAAAAGATTATAAGTGTACCTAAAAAAGCCCGTGTAATCCTCTATGTGCACTATACTACAGTGATACTAGATAAACTAATAATTTCTACATCTCATTCCCCATTTTTATCCATGCTTTGATTTTTATTAAATTTTTACTTCAATTTACAACTGTAACTTTTGAATAGCACACAGGAATAAATGTTAGAATGTAAAAGATCAATAGTCAAAGACTTGTATAGCACATAAAATCAGTTTGAGATTAGATTAATGTCTTAAATATTCGAATAATATATATTTATTTAATTGTACAAGGAACTAAGGAAGGCCTAGTACTGCTAAGAGACGATAAAAACAAGACACAGTAACCACAATGGCAAACAGAGTTAAGCCTTGCATTGGACATTAAAAAACAAAAAACAGCGAATAAGCAACATAATTTCATCAATTCATCTCGGCACGTAATCACATCAAGAAATGCATAACCATAATTACAAGAATCTAAACAATAAACTCAAAGAGAGAGAGAGAGAGAAGGAGAGAGAGAGAGAGAGACAGAGGAGAGAGACAGAGAGAGGGGGAGATGAACCACAAACACATATTACATTCATATTAAACACAAACTCTAAACGTATTACACATATTACACATATTAAACACAACACATATTAAACATATTAAATAAGCAGGGATAAATACATAAAATCAAAAATAAAGTTTCAATTAGAGGTTACCTTGGTCCAAACATCGAAACCACAAACCAGCTCTGAACCCTAATTGCTAGCTCCAACCGAAACCCTAAAATTCCGAAACCCTAATTTGCATGCCCTAACTCCGTTGCAGAGAACCCGAACCACGAAATGTTGCTGAGACCACCTAATTGCTGTTGAATCCACCGAAATGAGAGCGACTGAGGTGAGGCTGAGGTGAGCGTTGCGGCTGAGGTGAGGTGCGGCTGAGGTAAGTTAGGGAGAGTGAGATGGGTGAGAGTTAGGGAGAGTGAGATGGGTGAGAGTTAGGGAGTGTTGGTGAGAGGTGAGTGAGTGAGCGAGGTGGGAGGCTGAGGTGAGTGAGCGAGGTCGAGAGAGAGTGATGTTTCTGAGAGAGAGTGATGTTTCTGAAAGAGAGTGATGTTTTTGGGGGGAAATTTAGCCGCCCATATTTTCACTGCACCTTTTGTACGTTTTCATTTTATTTCATTTTTTAATTTTTTTCATTTTCTCTTAAATTTTAGAAAAATCGATATTTTAATGTCCCGATCCAACCATGATCTGGGCATTATATTTTTTGATTATTTTTTTCCAATGTTAGGAAGGCAGTTTAATAACATCTGTACGGTTGGATCGTCGAGAAAACCGATTAAAAAAATCGAACGACGGATATGTGGGTCTAACCGTTAAATGAATCATATCCTGACATATGAACCCTATTACGATCCGACCATTATCCGGGCATTATTTTTTGATTATTTTTCCCAATGTTAGGAAGGCGTTTAATAACATCCGTACGGTTGGATCGTCGAGAAAACCGATTAAAAAATCGAACGATGGATATGTGGATCGAAACGTAAATGAATCCTAATCTGAACCTATTACGATCCGACCATGATCCGGGCATTATATTTTTTGATTATTTTTTCCCACTGTTAGGAAGGCAGTTTAATAACATCTGTACGGTTGGATCGTCGAGAAAACCGATTAAAAAAATCGAACGACGGATATGTGGGTCGAACCGTTAAATGAATCCTATCCTGACATATGAACCCTATTACGTTCCGACCATGATCCGGGCGTTATATTTTTTGATTATTTTTTCCCAATGTTAGGAAGGCGGTTTAATAACATCCGTACGGTTGGATCGTCGAGAAAACCGATTAAAAAAATCGAACGACGAATATGTGGGTCGAACCGTTAAATGAATCCTATCCTGACATATGAACCCTATTACGATCCGACCATGATCCGGGCATTATATTTTTTGATTATTTTTTCCCAATGTTAGGAAGATAGTTTAATAACATCCGTACGGTTGGATCGTCGAGAAAACCGATTAAAAAAATCGAACGACGGATATGTGGGTCGAACCGTTAAATGAATCCTATCCTTACATATGAACCCTATTACGATCCGACCATGATCCAGACATTATTTTTTTTGATTTATTAATTAATTATTTATTTAATTAATTATTTAATTCATTATTTATTAAATATTTAAATAATTTGATAATGTGGGGCACACATGTGGGGCCCAGAAGTACAGCCCACATGTGGGGCCCACTTTTCCATTATTTGTTAAATAATTAAATAATTGGATAATGTGGGGCCCACAAGTGGAGCCCCAAATGTGGGGCCCACAAGTGGAGCCCACATGTCGGCCCACTTCTCCATTATTTATTGAATTATTTAAATAATTATTTATTAAATAATTGGATAATGTGGGGCCCACATGTGGGGCCCACAAGTGGAGCCCACAAGTGGGGCCCACATGTGGAGCCCCCATGTGGGCCCACTTCTCCATTATTTATTTATTTAATTATTTAAATAATTATTTATAAAATAATTAAATAATTGGATAATGTGGGGCCCACATGTGGGGCCCACTTCTCATTTATTTATTTATTTAATTATTTAAATAATTATTTATTAAATAATTAAATAATTGGATAACGTGGGGCCCACATGTAAGGCCCACAAGTTGAGCCCACATGTTGGGCCCACTTCTCCATTATTTATTTATTTAATTATTTAAATAATTATTTATTAAATAATAAATAATTGGATAATGTGGGGCCCACATATGGGGCCCACATGTGGAGCCCACAAGTGGGGCCCACTTCTCCATTATTTATTTATTTAATTATTATTTATTTAATTATTTAAATAATTATTTATTAAATAATTAAATAATTGGATAATGTGGGGCCCACAGTGTCCACATGTGGGGCCCAC